>NC_085868.1:16805665-16810665 GCF_034702125.1 Engraulis encrasicolus | reverse complement strand
GAATTGATCAGTGGAAATTGCAGCAGTCAGATAAACAAATAAGACTAACATTGCAGATACTCATCTATTTAATAGTCCTGTCTTTGGTTTGTCTGCTTCATATCGACATGATAATGTGTGCTAATGGCTGAGATAATCACAAGTCAAGAACGAGTTGGCTTCACATAGAGCGGTGCCGAATCACAGGGATTATTGCACTTCTTCTGAACAGGATGCTAACAAATGATTCACAAGGTTGCACACAAAAACAGGATGTGTTTCCGTGAGTAGGGAGGCTGAACCTGTGGACAGGATGCTGTGAGGAGCAGGGGTATAGTGAAATGTTGTTATATTGTGTGTTACTTGCAAAAATAGCATGCTTCTTATTGCTACAGCGGTTGGAATTGGAAAGTTGGTTGGAACTCAGACGCTAAAAAAAACCTTGGGAGTGCTGGTCGTCAAGGAGTGCTACTTTACTACTTCTTAGTGCTACCTAATTGCCTGAATTTTCTCTTTGTTATAGGGACTTGGGAATAAGTCCGTGTTTAAGCTCTGAATAAGACAGTAGTCGTAACGTGTCAGCTCGCTTTATTAATGGCTTTTTAACTTTACCAGCAGTGTACCTTTGATATCTTTGGCAAGACTACACAGTCTACACAGACTACACAGACTACACAGTCACTACTGAAGTTGAGTTTTCCCATATCTTAAAGTTGGTTGGAACTGCAAAAAACAAAAACCCGGAAAGTTGGTTGGAACTGTATGTGAAGGCAAGTTGTTAACGAGTAAGAACTTTGGCTCCGAGTGTAACTGGCGTGGGAACCAAAATTCGTAGCATACTGGTTTGCCTGAAAACAGCTTGAGGGGCTGTGAGGGGATACTAGGGGATCCACAGCAAAACAAAATGAAATTTAGCTAAACACTTTTTCTATTAGTTAAGAACTGCCTTATCTTGGCTGGAATGTAGCGGCATATGTGAGGGGGCTTGTCTTGGTCAGGTTTGGGAACCCCTAGCCTAGATAAAAGTAGCCAGGCCACGCCCTCCTAGTGACGCATGGCGTATGCTTATAGTCAGGCCAAGAGCAATGTAAATATGTTTCTGATCTCCAGAAAAATCGGGAACCCCACCCACTTTTTCGGAAACTAGTCAACCAGTGGCAAACCTAGGGAGGCGGGTCAACCATGCCATTTGGGAAACATTAATTGTTATCCTCTTGGTCAGACCAAGTCTCGAAGAGATGATAATCAGGCTAAGAGGAAAGTGCTTTACCTCCAAACAGGATGGTGTATCCCGGCTCGGCAGGGTCCCGGAGCTCCATGGTGGAAACTGGGTCGTTGTCCAGTGTCAAAGACACTTGCAGACCCCTCACACTGATACTGATGGTGTGCCACTGGCCATCGCTCAAACTCTGACCTGCAGATGTAAAAGAAAACAAGAGTTTTAAATGTCCCTCTACAACCCAGCTCGTTTAGGGGAGCAACATGAAATGGAGACAACAACAAAAGACAAAATTAAGGTTATCTATTCAGGAAACAAATACCAACAATTAAACAATAGTCTCTGGGACGAAACGATGGGTATATGTAAGTAAATGTTGTGTGCAATGTCTGTAATGCATGTGATCAGTCTCAATATGTTAGATGTAGAAAAAAAGAAAGAAAGAAAGAACAGGGTGAAGGTAAAGTAGAGAGAGGAGAGAGAGAAATGAAAAGTGCCAGGATAAGTGAGGACAGAGAGCCTCCTGACCAAAGGCAGAGGAAAGCTTCTATAGCCTCCACCTGTCTGAACACGTGCTCTTCATCACCAATTGACCAATTAACCACCCTGGCATGCTTTAGCCTGGAGGGGGCACAGGGGGTTGTCACATCTTAATTAGCCTACCAACTCCATCTTCAGAATCATGCATATGATATATGAAACCCGAGAACCCAGATGTTTACACAAGAACATACATTGGCAGAATAAGTTATGGCAACCTTTGGACATACTGTACAGTAGCAAATCAATTACCCACGTTGACAACTGACAGACTGTATGTGACCCTTTTGCCACCATATTTTAATGAGGCGTGTAATCTACAACTCCACCTCTGGAGGCCAAAAGGTAAACTGTCATTTACACTGTCTTACAGTAAACTCCTTTAGATGAAGAACCTTTCAATAACTTAACCCATTTTAGCCTAAGGCCCCTGCAAATATCAACTGCCACAGTAAATGCCAAAGCCCATTTTGGGAAAAAGGTGCCTTCTGCTAGCCTGGTAAACCAGCGCCACCCGCTGGACGCCAAAGTTTCAGCTAGCGAGTGGGTCTGGCCTCAGATCTGAGAACGTTTGAACGCTGTGCCCTGAGTCAGGCAAAACCAATCACAACGCAGCGATTTGTTTTGAATTTGTGGAAAGCGGGCGGGGTTTTGAGGGAGTGACGACGAACCTCGCAACACCGTTGGGAAAGCACATCAACGGCAAAGATCACCGATTGGTCAGAGTGCCGGCACGGTTTGAAAAAACAACAGGTTGTTCTCATCAACAATCTTCGGAGGTATCGTTCATCGGGGCCAGACTAAATTACTCCGGTCTCACATTTAGGCTGGTTTATCAGGCTAGCCTTCTGCCTAAATGTCTCAGCCTCCAAAGCACATAATGAGTTGCATTTAAAAGACCCTCCTCTTGCATTACAATGTGTTCATTCGGCTGTAACATATCTAAAATATCTCAAATCTCATGAGTCTGAATGCTGCGTCTGTGTCGTATCAGGCACCTAGGTCAATGCAGTGTATACGCTGTATCCAGCATCAATGGGTTAAACTGTATTAATGAGAAACTTTACATGCACACTTACATAGCTCCTATCTACTACAACTGTGCAGAACCTTGTGCTGTTGCCTGTGTCCGTACAATACTTCACATTGATATTCATACAGTATCTTCTACTGCTACAACTGGAAGCACTATTGCTCACCATTGGGAATGCAATGTCAGGTTTATGTATTGTGCACCATGAATACAGACTTACATAGCACTCCTTGTATCTTGAGCAATTTGAGAATATACGAAGGGTTTATTTGCAAAACGGTGTATCTACAATTTGTGACTCTTGCGTTTTTATTATTGAAAATGACTGTTCAGAGGTCCTGTCACCTATGTGTAAATTCTTGCCATTCAGATATTTTGAGAACATACATTTTCAACCTATATAAAATGCATTTAATGCCAAATAAAAAATGTCAATTTCCCAACATTCTATAAAATGTAGATACACCGTTTTCCGAATAAACCCTCCATACACACTCTACAGTTCTGACTTTACAGTACTCTCATCTTTACACACAACGTAATTCAGCTAAGCATACAACATTCAGACAGTTAGAGAATCCTATATGAGCCCTGAATTAAATATTGCAGAATATCTGTATGGAGCGGAGGAAATGTTGTTGCTGTTAGAGACTATGTCTGCCTTCAAAATACGCTATGTCAGAAGTACAAACTAAATCCTTGTTGGTTAAGTATTCCTTTGGCACTACCATTCATTTCTCGTAAGGTGTGTGTGTGTATGTGTGTGTGTGTGTGTGTGTGTGTGTGTGTGTGTGTGTGTGTGTGTGTGGGCGTGTGTGTGTGCGTCCGTGCATGTACAAAAGGTTGCATGAATACTGTACATGACAGTTGTTTGTGTGTATAAAAGCCATGGTCATGTAAACAGCAAACACTGAACATGAAAAATAGATCCTTTGACTTTGAAGCAGCAACCGTGAAAGCCAATCGCTGCACCCGCCTCTGCCTCTGACTTTAAGCCCAAGTGACATTGATGGACAGCCAAGGAGAAATATGCCTAAATGCACCTGACAGGTACATCAATCCAGGTAAACTTGCCACTGCGCTACCGTACGTGTGAATGCCTGGCCAAGTCTTTCACCAAGGACTCAGATTACACCGCGTGACTCCTGAGACGAATGGAGCTGTGGCTTCAAACCAGAGGGACAAAACAAAACATGCAGTGCTTCCAGGGCCGGATTAAGATGGCCTGGGGCCCCTAGGCTGCAAGTTGATGTGGGGCCCCTCTGAAAGCAAATTTTGTGACAAATTTACATGGACCGTGCTAGGAATTAGGGACAACACGGCTACCAACTGTACTCAACATGACAGATGAATATTTCAAAATTGCATCTTGTCATTATTCTGCAATTTCTCACTTTTGACCAACCGGGGGCCCCATGGCAGGTGGGGGCCCCTAGGCTGCAGCCATATCTAGCCTGTGCATTAATCCGGCCTTGTGTGCCTCGTCTCGACTCACCTCACCACATATAACCTCACTTTGCTCTCTCGCGCTGCACTGCGCTGGCATTTTGGCAATCCCATTTGTTTGTACAGAGCCGGTACGGTAGTGGTGGTGGCAGCGGCACGGTGGCATGAAAGGACTCGAGTCGCGAGTGTTATTTCCATAACCTTCCCTCAACTTTATCTGCACATCTCAAATTGATTTCCCCTGCCACACCGAAGCTCCTTCATAACATGGCGATAGCATCGACACCTTTTGTGTAACACTGCCACAGAGGTGAGCCGTTCGTTGGAGGTTGTTATCATTCATCTTCTCCGTCTGCAACCTGGAGAGTGCTCACAAGCCACACATACACATAGGCCTCCTACACCACACACACTGTATTTGTTTGGCAGCCCGGTGCCTGATATCGGCAAGACATACAGTACAGTCGAGACTTGCGTCTGAAAGTGGTAGGCCACAAGAATGAGAGAGAGAGGAGAGAAAGAAGTGCGGTGGGGGGGAGGAAGAAGAGACATACAGTCGAACTTTTCATTTGAAACTGATAGGCCACAAGAAGGAGAGAGAGAGAGACAGAGAGGGAGGAGTAGGAAGAAGAGAAAAGAATAGCACATTCAGCCAAAACTCTTCAGATTTTTTTTTAAGCCTTAAGGGTAAGATAGTCAAATAACCTCAATATTGAGAGTCAGCCTGACTCGCCCTTTTCTGAATGACTTCATCAAATATTACTTTTGCAGACATCCCAATGG
>NC_085868.1:16785665-16788165 GCF_034702125.1 Engraulis encrasicolus | reverse complement strand
TTGCCTATTCTAGCATCGCACCATAGTGGAAAATATTAGCTCGACCATGAAAGCAGTCCTCCAATCATACAGTAAGTCTCTATCTGTGAAGTTTTTTTTTACATATACTGTATTTTCTGTCTGGTTTATGAATTGCATTTAAGAAGTTTGAACACCATGTTGGTTAAATCCAAAACCTTAAGCTCTACCATAGGAGTGATACTAAACTATTAATTTCATTTTATAGTTTGGCTTGCCACAATAAGGAGAAGAGAGGCAAAGACAGAAGAGAGACAAAGACATATGGAGACAAATGTTGAACAAGTGATCGGACGATTGTGAGTGAACCAGAGATAAGTGAGATGGAGAGTAGAGTTGAAGAGTTGAAAAATACAGTAAAATGGGCAATTGTGAAAGATTGAGAGAGCGAGAATAAAACAGGAGACAAAGAAAAAAAAACTACAGGGAGAATGAGAAAGAATGAGGCAAACACATGAAACTTACAAAGTGACTCAATGATTATGAAAAAAATATTGTGTAAGGACAATTAAATGTGCTGTTCCTATATACTTTTATGTACCACACAAGTTGCATATAAATATCAGAATTGCCAACGGATTGTGATTGTGTGTGAATGGACAAATATGAAATAGGCCACTTTTGTAGTACGTGCTATAAGCTATAATATACGTATGTAACACATAGAACTTACGAAATGATCCATATCGAGCTTCCCTGCAAAACAAAACTAACTCTACTCACCTCTAATCATGGGTACCAACCAACACTACATTTCATAGCTTTTTCACTATTTTTCTGCTCTTTATATGTTCTACATTACTTGTATACTGCTGCACTCTGTACAGTGCTTGCTTGAATGTCCTCCTTGTAAGTCGCTTTGGTCAATAGTGTCTGCTAAATGTAATGTCATGAAATGTTATTTCTATTTTATATATGGCGTTAGTGAACACTGTAACAGGCCCAGGTTTAATGAGAGTGAAAGACTGTATAAGGGAACTTTAACAGAAATCACAGCGTGACAAATATGGCTCTTAACAGGTGAGAGAAAGACACAGACTGGGGGGGCGGAGGGGTGCAAATAATGGGAAGGCAGAGGCAAACATATTAGTTGCCAGACAGGTATAAAAAGAAAGTACGAAGATAGATGTTTTTGACAGACAGGGACATATTGTACGTGTGAGAAATAGGGATAGATTGTTAATGGAAAAGAAAGTGAAAAAAAGTGCTTCATTATTTCCCACAAGACGCCCTTGCAAAAAAAATGCAAGTCCAGTGCTCAATCATCTGATGCATCTGAGACCAACTATCCCCACAATCTCCCAGAGCAGTAACCCCACAGTTCTATTGTTATGTATGCCTGACTGTCTTCTGCTGTTTTTTTTCTTTTAGCCTGCTGTCGGTGTGTCTCTCTCACATCGTAGGTTCACAAATGATGCACTTGATGAGCAATAACCACTAGCCTGATGCCTGATGAAGATCCAGGGGTGATCGAAACGTTGCTTTTTAAATAGCAAAGTTTATTTTTTGGAGCTTATTGGCAGTGTGTAGACCTACCTCCTTCAACTAAAATAACCACTAGTTACCATGATTGACAAAGTTTTAAGAGTTAGCAAGTGCAGTACAAATGCATATGGGCCATTCTATGACACCTGTGCCTTTTATGCCCCAGGGTTTAACCATGATGAAATTCAGCCTTGAAATGGCTATAAATTTTATCTCCAAAGAAATCAACTAAATAACGACTCGTTACCATGATTGACAAAGTTCTAGGCAAGAGTTAGCAAATGCAATACAAACGCACAAAAACAGTAAATGCTCATTAGAAAGCAATTACCGTTAAGTGCTATAAAATGTTTGAGCTGGGGGGCCCCAGAGGACAATAGGATCATTTGTGCATGTCGACAGTCTGGAAGCTTGTTCCATGGCCAGAATATAAGATACAGCTATTCCCATATCTCCACATCAGCAACCCTCAGTCAGTGCGGTAGGGAGAAGCACCCACACACACGCGCACTCACACACACACACACACACACACACACACACACACACACACACACACACACACACACACACACACACACACACACACACACACACACACACACACACACACACACACACACACACACACACACTCTCTCTCTCTCTCTCTCTCTCTCTCTCTCTCTCTCTCTCTCTCTCTCTCTCTCTCTCTCTCTCTCTCTCTCTCTCTCTCTCTCTCTCTCTCTCTCTCACACACACACACACACACAAACACAGACAGTCACACACACACACACACACACACACACACACACACACACACACACACACACACACACACACACACACACACACACACACACACACACACACACACACACACACACACACACACACACACAGATAGATCCTGCAGAGCACTGCATTCTCCCAGAATCTGCATTTTATAATGAAACCCGATCACAGCCCGTGACCTGAAAGACTGCAATAAAATTAATATCGCAAGTCTATTACA
>NC_085868.1:16758165-16763165 GCF_034702125.1 Engraulis encrasicolus | reverse complement strand
GGTATAGTGGAGTCTGTTAGGGGTTTTACTGGTACGGAAGTGACAAAAGCACCAAACTTTGCATGGTGTTTCTTTAGGGCAGGGTTTCCCAAACTGGGGTGCGGGGTGCGCAGCCTACCCTAAGGGGGTGCACGAGCTGAATAGAGAAATTATGGATATGTGAGTTTTTCTCCAGCATTAATGAACATTAAGTAGTTTTTAATTGTATGGTTAATTGTATGCTGAAGGGTCCATGTGAATTGTACAGTAGTTTAACTCCTAGACTTTTGGAAAAGAGGATTCTCCAAAACAATTGTACTTGCATGGACATCAGCACACCAAAATATTTGCTTAGGGGGTGCGCAAACCACATTGAAATATACAAGGGGGTGCGCAGGGGGAAAAGTTTGGGACCACTGCTTTAGGGTATATGCTGTAAGTCTAGCCTAGGAGCCCTTGAAAAAAAATGTCTACCATGCCATATACAGTACAATATGTCATGTTGTGTAATGCATTACATTGTGACATTATTCTTAGCTGACAATGTTAATATAGTCCCCAGCAGAGATGAAGCAAGGGCAGTGGCAGCCTGCTTGACCAGATTGATGAAACTACAAAAATGTACATAGTGTGCAAGTATGGGTGAGTCAGTGCTTACATGCTTGTCAGCATGTAACATTGTGAACGATTTGAGAACATTCTTGTTCTGAATTAAAATGAGCATTGCCCACACTAAAACTATGGTGAGAATAGACTGCTGCTAATGCTCGCTCAGCAGCCTCTGAATGGAGAAGTGTCAGTGCAAGATGTCCAAGGTAGCAGGTTCTCCATCCTCTAATGTCCTTAACAGATCTTTTTTTATTTGTATGAGAGAGGGTAAAGGATAGGATCTTTCCATTATGTATGAAGAACCCATGAGATCACCTAATTCTACATTTTCACAAGTAGCATTGTGCATATAGTGAGTGCATTTCAGTCATCTTTAGAGTGGAATTACAGATTACTCAATATACATGTAGGCTATAGTATGGCTTCAGTTCAAATTAATTGGAAATGATTTCTAAGTAGATGTTGAGTAAGTGGGCAGAGGTAAATTGTTTTTTTCTGAATTTGCAAACAAGTCCTCAACTAGTACTTGTGTCACAAGTTGTATTACAGTGAACTCAGTAATCCCTTACTCATAGGATAAATGTCTATATAAAGCAACAATTCTCATATGGTATATACTATAAAAGTAAATCATTACCTGTACTAATTTTCTTTATATGCAAGGCACAGAAATAGTCTGGGAGGAAGGATAGTCTACCATTTTTTAACCTTCAAGATTTTGAGTGGTAACAGTAACATAACTCATTCCCACTACACCTTTTTGCATAATTTTGTACATGACCTCAGAATTCTCTACTTGTTTCAGTTCTATGTACAGTACAGTGCAGTGCAGTGCAGTACAGTACAGTAGGCTACAGTACAGTAGAGTACAGTACAGTAGTATACAGAACGGTGCAGTATAATAAAGTACACTGCCCTACAAAGGCAAAGAGCAGTAGGCCTAGGCCTAAGTGCAAAAACCCCAAACTGAGAAAAACAGCTTTTTGTGTTTTCTTTACACAACTTTTTACTCATAGGCCTATTTAACACAAAAATGTGAAATTACATAGATTAAAGTGAGTTGAACACAGCCATATATTTTCATAATTTCCACAATTTGGCAATTGTATAGGCTATACTGCATTTTGCCTTTGTATTAGCTTAAAATTACACAAGCCTACAATAAGATATTGCAGTATGATGACCATAATTACTCTTTTTATGGGAAAATCAGTTGGCACTGACAATATTTTTGGATGTGAAAATGTACCTTGATGCCTAAGCAATGGAACAAAGGTGTATTTTACAGATTTTTAGGTCTACTGCTAATAAATGCACACTTTCAAGAACAAGCTAGGTAGCTAGGCTACAGTTAGCAATTGCGATTAGCATCTTCTTTGTACTTTGATCATTTTCTTCCCTAATCCTTGTAAACATACAAACATGCAATCATGAACAATTTCAGTATGGGATTTCTTAAGTTTGTGCTGCTTGGGAGTGTCTAGAAAGTGTATTGGTTAGCAGTTAGAGTGAGTTATTAGTGAGTTATTAGCAATTATTAACAATAGCATTTCTCAGGGTGTTGTTTGGCTCTGCATAGAAAGTGTAAACACACTCATTAGCATTATTAATCATGATTAACATAATCATGACACACACTGCAAACTACCAACACTACCCTGCTGCAAACTACTAACTACAAGAAGCCCTTTTTCAAAAAATATAATAACAAAGGCTAGGGCAAGGTAAACCAAGGCAGACTGCAGCAAATGACTGAAACCAAGGCAAACAGCAGTACAAGAATACTGCAGCAAAAACACTATACTGCACTTTGGCTTGGTTTTAGCCTACTTTTCAATACACACTGCAAACTAAAATCTCAAATATTTACATGAAACTGTTTACAGATCAACATGAAATTGTAACAGATTGAAGAGCTGACCGTGCACTTTCTATTTCTGCAAAAAAGATTTTTTGAAAAAATGCACTTACTGCTCTTTGCCTTTGTAGGGCAGTACAGTAGAGTACAGTACAGTAGCTTACAGTACGGTGCAGTATAGTAAAGTACAGTACAGTACAGTACAGTACAGTACAGTACAGTACAGTATCATACAGTACAGTGCAGCACAGTACAGTACAATACAGTAGCATACAGTACGGTGCAGTATAGTAAAGTACAGCGCAGTACAGTGCAATAAAGTACAGTACAGTGCAGTAGCATATAGTATGGTACAGTAGAGTACAGCACAGTACAGTACAATATAGCAGAGCACACTTCACCACAGTACAGTAGAGTACAGTATAGTCTTTGACAGCTGTAATTTGACAGTTGTATCCCTCCAAAGCTAATAGGATTTCCACATGCTGTTGTTTAAAGGTTTTGAAAGACTTTTAGTGTGTGAGAGAGGGAAGGCAGGCAGACATGTTTTACGTAAAGGACCACACCCACAAACAAAAATTAACGAGCAATCAATAAATTAAGTTAGGTAGCCAACATGTCATCTAGGTTAAAGCCTAAACGAACAGAAAACAGAGATGTTACTATTTTGCTCAGTATTTGTCAATATACTGTATGTATGGTGTATTTCATATTGATTACTCATAATTACCTAAGCATAAATGCCCTTATCACTCCATAGTACACTTAGGACTTGAGATATACATATCTGAACATTAATCGGCATACATTTTATTTTGTAATGGCCTTAAAGAGGTAGATCATCCAAGCTGTCGCTGACACTTGATATGTACATGTATTATTGACTTGATTGATATGAAAATTTAATATTTCAGTTGGGCTCCTAGGCTTAAATCATTGAGGGGGTCCTAAGGAAGCATCGTTCAAAATGTCGCACTTTTGTCAGCTCCATAACGGTAATGGCCTTTTTCTCCCGTAACCGACTCCACTACTAAGTACGGACTATGGAACAGGCCATTACTCACTCTTTATTGGAAACAAATGGTCACTCACTCAGTCAGTTACTCACTCATTCACAATAACACTTAAATAACATCTCATCTCTCTGTGTCTGAATCACTTACAGACTGACTAACTCTTCTCCATTGCCTTTGTTTCCTTTTCTATCTTTTGCCTTATTATTTCGATAGATCTTGGGCTTGAATATTCTCTATTCAGTCATTTATTTATATTTGGAGGGTTAACATTTAGGAGATATTTTAGGGAGCAAAAGGTCCATGCAGCGGTTCACTCCCACGTCATTACATATTCTTCCACTCACTCCAGACACTCAGTCAAACACAATTACGTAAAACCTCATTGTTGGTTCAGTCACAATTAAAACCTCATTGTTGGTTCACTCACCGTCTCTCCTGTTGAGCTTGGCAAGGTAAGAGGACTGGCTACTGGAGGCTGTTGACGAGCTCTCGAACGACGTTGGAGGCAGCGCAGACACCAGCGGCCCATTGCAGTAATCTGGAGAGACCACATGAGACAGGTAAATTACAGTAAGTGCCATTCATATAATATTAGAGTAAGGAGTCCGCACACTTAGAATCCTTTTCTTGTGTTTTATTTTTTCATGGCTGGATAACGTTTCGACCTCAACAGTCTTCTTCAGATTCTCAGAGAGACTGTTGAGGTCGAAACGTTATCCTGCCATGAAAAAATACAACACAACAAAAAGGATTCTAAGTGTGCGGACTCTGAAAACTACAGTTGACCTTCGTCCTGCACCTTTCCCTGGGATGTGCACAATCCTCTCCTTCAACTGAATTCATATAATATTACACAAAGGAAAAATAAAACATTTCAAATGTCTATACCTTTTCACATGAGGTGTGATTTGCACATGCTTGTTTTGACATTTTGCACATGTCAATTTTGGCATTTGGCAAGTGTGTGTGTGCGTGTGCGTGTGCATGAGCGTGTGCGTGTGCATGTCAGTGTGTGTGAGTGTGTGTGCGTGTGCGTGTGCGTGAGCGTGTGCGTGTGTGTGTGCGTGAGCGTGTGCGTGTGCGTGTGCGTGTGCGTGAGCGTGTGCGTGTGTGTGTGTGTGTGTGTGTGTGTGTGTGTGTGTGTGGTCTATACAGTATATGTGCCTGAGTGGGGGCTATATTTTGAGTTTTTGTGCTTTTCACCTGCCCAGGCACTGCAGATGTAAATTACCTTCTAAGGTAGACTATAATCTGGTGCAGGTCATCTCTTTACTTTGTAATCTATGCATTTACCGTAGCACATGGTCCCTGACTAAAGAAACCAAATAAGCGAAATCAAACTGACTTGAAAGCACATCAGTCTGTCACTGTCTTATTATAGTAACACTGTAGTGCACTGCAGAGACCAAAGGAGACAGGTCAGTGAAATGACATTTACATAATGCAACTAGCGTTGGTGCTGTATTGCGCTGCTATTGCAGTACGTGTGTTTCTCACGTTTTGGTATAGCACATGACAGCCAACATGGCTGTAACTAC
>NC_085868.1:16745665-16750665 GCF_034702125.1 Engraulis encrasicolus | reverse complement strand
AGCTGTGCCAGAGGCTGTTCCACTGATTCACAGCTCATTGGACTGTTAAACTCCCTTTCTCTCGCCCTCGGAAATGTAGAGCATTTAATTGCACTTCCCCGGATCACACCTCCAGCTTGTTAGAGCAATGTGTGGAAAGATTGCTCACTCGCAAAACCACTGTGTGTTTCTTCTTATACAATTTGATCAATATGAATAAGGTCACAGTAGCTGCTGTGGGAGAGTGAAATATTAGTCGTGACATTTAGGCCCTAACATATAAGCACACCCATAGGAAAAGGATATATAAAAAAGTACTGGGTATACAAATTGTCTTACTGTATAACAAATGAGCCACTTTTATGGTACAGTATGAGCAATTTCAGCACGCACGCACACGCGCACACACACGCACACACACGCACACGCACACGCACGCACACAAGTTTATGTTTAGTGACTGCATGAGATGGATGGATGAATAAGCATAGGCTGTTTTAATGTTAACAATGTTTTATTGTTATTGCTGTTAGTGTATTGTTTTAAAAGCCCTTCTAGGGACGAGCATTGGAAACTAGCTTCTTGCTATAAATGCTATGATGCTTGCTGTTTGGCTGTTATTCAACCTACTGTACATGCTATGTATCTGTCCCTAACAAATAAACTAAACTAAACTAAACTAAAAACACACACACACACACACACACACACACACACACACACACACACACACACACACACACACACACACACACACACACACACACACACACACACACACAGCATCCTCACCTCAATGCAGAGACATGGCCCAGTGGTATTTAGCAGCTATAGCACCTCTGCTGTTAGTAATGCTGTATCGCCCTCTCGGGTGTCTCTCCCTGGAGATGCTAATGCTACATCTTGACCACCTACTTGATTGTACAGTATGACTCAGAATCACACATGCCTTGCACCTCTCCTCTCGGCACTATAGCCCCAGTGCACACTAGGGGTTGACCGATACGTTTTTTTAATGGCCGATGCGATACCGATTTTTTTTTTTCATCACCCTTGGCCGATACCCGATTTCCGATACCCAATATTTGGGGCTGATATGGGCAAAAAAAGTTTTAAAAATGACAAATATACCAGGTCACAATTTCAAAATAAACATTTATTTAACATTATCAATTTGAGGTAAAACTTGCCACATTTAAACACTCACTCTAACAATCAGGTAATACAAAAATAAAGTGTCTTGGTGCTTTTAAAAAACCTGAATAACATAAAATTATAAATATATCGTATCGGCCAAAATCACACGTGTATCGGCCGATACCGATACACTTAAAAAACGCAAATATCGGCCGATATATTGATCTATCCTTAGTGCACACACTTCACCCCTCACATCTCACCCTTCCACCCCTCCGTCTTCTCTCACCTAATCTAATCCCTTGCCATTAACAGCTCCTCATGCGTCAACTCAACTTCTCTTCTCACATAGCTACTGTACCGTCAACCCTTGTCAACCATAGCCTAATGCAGAGACTGGCGTGCAGAGACAGGTGCGTTACCTCATCTTCTCCTCTCACATAGGCTACTGTTCCGTCAACACTTGTCAGCCTAATGCAGAGACTGCTGTGCAGAGACAGGTGTGACTAATGCAGATACTGGTGTGCTGTACTTGATGAGGTTGGCACGACTACTCTGAGGATGGATCCACACATGCATCCACACTTTACCATTCTCACCACAGGTTGTATGCACCATGCTATTTTAGAAACGGGCTATTAGGCCTCCTTTATATACAGTGGGTCACTAATATGAAACTGGAAATGCACTCAGAGAATGCAGAAACTGCAATGTCAAAATTCTCCCTGTCCGCAATTCAATTTGCGGTCACTAGGGGCGTCTAGGTTTCCAAGCTAGTAATGGTAAAGAATCTTTTTAAAAATTCTGGTTCTGGTTCATGATCCAGATCACCACCAGAATTTAATCACTTATTCCTTGGGTCATTTCCAACAAGTCCACAAAGTTTCTTCCAACTCCGTTCATACGTTTTTGAGTTATCCTGCTGACAAACAAACAGACAGACAGACAAACAGACAGACTCCTGCCCTCTACCTATGCTCTTCACCCATTCTCTTACCCCTCATCATCAATACTCTTTTTTTATCCGCATTCCAGTAGTTGACCGGGACAAGATAAATAGTGGCAGCACGGGTGAGGCATAAATGCAATTTGGTTGTGTGCAGTGAGCACTGTGTGCTGTGTCACAAAGACAATGGGAGTTTGCGTTTTCCACTTGGGCTTTCAATATACGCAGTCTGGTAGTTGACCTGGACAAGATAAACAGTTACACAGCTGAACGAGAGAGCCACACAGAATCATCGCCCATTCTGTATGTTTGCCCTTGCCCCCTCCGCCCTCATGCTTTTCCAATCTCCCCTCACAGTAAGGTTGTGATCTAGCGGCTAGCAATAGGAGAGAAATGGGACCCTACAGAACAAGAGCCGCAGGTTCAATTACCGACACACGACAGGTGGGTGGCTGCTTGTTCTCGAGCTGGTAGCAATTGTGCGCACGCAAACAGTACATCTCGCAAGTGTTACGTAATTCAACACTTGGATAGAAAGACCAGCACTATGAGTGTCACATGGGACTCTGAAAGTGTTGAATGAACTCAGCAAGAAATGCCCTGTTTAGCGTTAGCCTCATCTGTGACCAAGGTGCCCTATAAGGCGCCCTATATTAGGACCCTACAGAGCAAGATTCACAGGTTCAATTACCGACACAACGGCATGTGGGTGGATCAAGCTGGTAACGACTGTGCACACAGCACACAGTATATCTAGCAAGTGTTACGTAATTCAACACTTGGAGAGAAGGACCAGCACTATGAGTGTCACATGGGACTCTGAAAGTGTTAAATTAACTCGGCACAAAATGTCCTGTTTAGCGTTAGCCTCGACTGTGACTAAGGTGCCCTATAATGCATGGTCTCCATACCCACATGGTCCCCATCTCCACACTGCTGCTGCCCGAGTGCAATTTCCATGGATGCCCTGCTCATGTACGCAGGGCCAGATTACAATGGCCTGGGCCCCATATTGCTGTGAGCATACCTGTCAACTTTGAGCTCCAAAAATTCGGGAAAATTCCCATATTTTAAGCCAAAATCTGTGAAAATTTCTAAAGGCCAAATTCTGACAGTCAACGGGATGACAGAGACGGATCGGACGGTGCGTTCTTTCTGCTTTTCACAACGGCACGCATGTCCTGTCCTGTCAAAAATCCCTCAGCACACGTTTTACAACGTGCAAATAATGCAATGAAAATAAAACAATGAAATGAGTTGTTGTTTTGTCGCATAAGTTGTCTGTTCGCGCAAAGCTTCGTGCTGGCACAGGCTGTGATTATTAATCGCATGATTCGATGTTCCGAGGCTGTTTTATGCGTTGCATGAACTGACAGTTTCTGAGGAAAAGAGTGGGCGCACAAGCGCTACGGAGCTCGAGGGTGACAGCTCGTAGCCTATTTTCAAGGAACTTCAATTTTTGGTGGCATCTGGCATACAATCTTCTGGCAGGTAGCTTGATAAGCAAGACCCCTGTCTCTCTCTTCAAGAGGGGGTGTGGCTCGTCGTACAGGGCCGTGGCTATAATTAGGCCTACTGGACCGATGGTGTTTTTTTGATAATGTGAAAAATCCAGGATATTTTCGGGAAAAAATGTCAAATCGGGAAGAAATCGGGAAATGAGTCAAAACTAGGGAGTTTCCCGGGAAATTAGGGATGGTTGACAGGTATGGCTGTGGGGCCCCGGGGGCAAACATGGATAACATGTCTACCAACTAGGCCTACTGAATTGAACACGACATGTTCATTTTCAAGTGCTGCATCTTGTCACAATTCGGCCATTTGTCACTTTTGGCCACTCTGGGGGCCCTGTCAGGTGATGGCCACTAGGGCTGCAACCATATCTAGCCTATGCATTAATCCAGCCCTGCTCATGTATGTGATGGGTTTTAGTGCAAAGGTGGAAGTTTGTTGGGCACGCTGAAAGCTGTGATGTGTCCTGTGATCAGAATGAACCATGGGAACCATGCAAACATACAGAAACACACGTACACACACACACACACACACACACACACACACACACACACACACACACACACACACACACACACACACACACACACACACACACACACACACACACACACACACATACACAAACACAATGCCGAATAGTGCCATGTGACGATTTCACTTGCCCCACTCACCCTACCACATGCTGACCCTTCAACTCACGTCGCCTTGCCCTTCAAATTCACTAATGTATAGCCCATGGTGTTTGCTGAACCAGATGGCTTAGTATAGCAGTGCCTGCAAAGAGCAAGATTACAGAGCTATTAGGGCAAGCAGAGAAGTACAGAAGCCTGAAATCTCACACTACCAGACTACAAAGTAGTTTCTTCCACCAAGCAGTTAGATTACTGAATTCATGCTGAAGACAACAAGGCACTTTCTTTGCACTTTTTTTCCACCCCCTCTCTTTTTTCATTTTCATTTTTTAATCTTTTTTCTTTTTGAGGAAACAAAAAACACAACAATTTTTACTTTTTATAGGCTTCAAACCTATAATAAGACGTAATAAACTAATCTTGAATCTTGAATCTTGAATCTTGAATCTTGAATGCCAACTCTGACTCGAGAACCCCAGTCAGGGAAGGCAACAGGGTGAGCACAAACAGGTCTGTTGTTCTTGGCCCAGGGAGAACATTGGGTCAGTTTTATGAATTGGTGTGGGGGCTTTCAGAATACCTTTTTCCCGGGCCCAGCCCAAATTGTCAGCGGCCCTGAACACAGTTGCCATCACTACCAACACCTCAGTTGCTGCTGCTGCTGCTGCTGCTACTGGCGCTGGCACTGCCTCTGTCACCACTTGCATTCCTCCTTGCTTACTTCTGCCAAGGAGGTTGTGTTTTCGGTCGCGTTGGTTTGTCTGTTTGTTTGTTTGTTTGTTTGTGTG
>NC_085868.1:16728165-16738165 GCF_034702125.1 Engraulis encrasicolus | reverse complement strand
TACAGTCTCTAAAGCGCAGTCATTTGCACTGCATCTTCTCAAGTGTCAAAGGTAATGAATAATTAACTGCTAGGCTAAATACACTGAGGTTAAGTAGTTCATTACAGCCCTGCCATGGCTGAAATGGTAGGGCACTGCACTGCTACACCAGGGACCCGGGTTCGAATCCTGATCCGAGGTCATTTGCCGACCCTCCCCCATCTCTCTCTCCCTCTCGCTTCCTGTCACCATCTCAACTGGCATCACTATGAACATCAATATCATTGGTACTTACGTAAAAGGGAGGGTAACAGCAGGTGAACACCACACACACACACACACACACACGCACACACACAGACACTCACATACTCAAACACCAGCATACCAGTCCGCTATCCTACATTGCTCGTAACATAGACATCACTGAACAAATACTACAGTCTCTACAGCACTGTACATAAACAGATACTGGACTGTTTTTCCACAGAATTCTCCCATGCACCGTTCTGCCGTTGAACAGGCTAAATTGAATTGTGTTCAAACAATTGCGAGCGTGATGACTGAGAAAGATGTGTGACTAACACACTGAGTGAAGATGACTTGTAGAACTCTACTGGGAGATTTCACGTCTCATGACAGTTTAGCTTCCACTTTGCTGCCTTGCTGCCATTATATTCTCACACGTTCTAGCAAACTTGTTAGCCTGTGAAGTTTCACACCATGCTTGCCTTTCTTCGCAAGGCCTAGTTCATATCAATTCGGAATGGCAGCAATTGCCAATTAAAGTTTGACAGACAAATTATCACAGAGATACACAAAAAGACTCACTTTACAAGTTTCTGGCCAGTGTGGACATGTCTCGTCACGAATTCTGAGCTGAAGTTTTTGTCTATCTTTCCTGCCTGAATATACAAAAGATGGAATCAGTATGCCTCAATGCAACTATACACATTCACATTTTGACAAATAATCACATAATGTATACAGAAAGAGCTTGGTCGTGTACTGCAGTCGATGAAGCATAACAAACAAAAAACATAACACTGTGACAAGGAGTTTAACTTTCGACACAAAGATTAGACATCTGCATTGCATAATGTAACATCTACTTGTAGATGCTCTAGGCAGAAAATCATGAATTTGTAAAACGGGTTGAGAAGAATGAGAAATAATTTTACTGTTATGTAGATTAGATTATGCAAAACATAGATTTGTCTGGAGATCGCTGCAATTCTGATCTGGGAAATGCATCAAAGCACCTGAGAAGAACTTCTACGAATATAATTATCATGCATGGAACTCAATATAGTTGTTGACACTGTGGGCTTCCAAAATATTCTTCTATTTTCAGAGCGCGAAAAACAGATACATACTGTATATAAACAACAGCTGATACTGAAACAAAGTGCCTGGGGCTGTGCAACTTTCTTGACAAGAAAAATGAGTTATTGCTTCATTAGACATCACTTGCGATCAGGGGCGGATCTAGCCATTTTGGGGCCCTAGGCGAAATATCAACACGGGGCCCTCAAAAGTCTTAATATAGACATACAATTCTGTGTTTTTTTACTTTGCATAATTGACAAAGCCTACTTTTTGTGTGTTTACCGTGACTGGTGTGACAGCTGGGGCCCCTATGGAGGACAGATTTGGTTGGGGCCTTTGTCAATTGTTTAGGTTTGCCTAATGAAAAGTCCGCCTCTGCTTGCGATATTTACATTGCTGTCCTCCATCACTTTCAGTGTTTGCACTTGCCGTTATGATAAAGAAATAAACAAACTCAAAACAGCAGCTGGCTTTTATAGCTTATTCTTGCAATGTTAGTGTAGGTAGGTTTCATAATTTTATGTTTGCTTATATTGATGCTGTATTTTTCTTATACTGTTGATATGTAGTCACAATACTAGTGTAGAGACTAATAACAAACATGTTTACAGACCATCAAGAGAGTGGGGACGGGGTAGCAGCCAGATGGACTTGTTGATAGTTATAACATTGACTAACATTGGTTATCCACTGTATGAAAGAACTGTGCTAAAAAGAGGTCCGTCCTGACCGCTCAAGACTCCAGGCTGGTTTCTTTAATTAAACACAAGATGGCTCGTAGCTCAAAAAGTTGCAGTATCTTCTGAAGTATGCTGGGTGCTCTTGGATGAAGGGGGTCAGTCCAATTCAATAAAAAAGGATAATCCAGGCAACTCCAAGTGAAAATGAGGAAGTTAATTTAAAAGCCTTTATCATATTATGGCTAAAACGTGATTAAAAGAGCCAACAACTTTTTTGCTGAACTGGTTTCTTTAGTGTTGGTGCGTTTGATATTGTCCTGATTGGTGTATCGTATCAATGCCTTAACTATTAGCAGCAGTAAAAGGCCTGCCTTTCATTGCTGGGTGTTGCGAGTGTAGCAGGTGTTTGCGGCTCGGCTTTGCAGGGCCAAAACAGATGTGTGAGGTGGCCATGCAATGCACTGAGTGAGCCGACCAAACCATCCAGCAGTGCAGTGTGTGTGAGTGAATGCAAAATGGAGGCATAGAGCTAGAAAGAGATGGCATTGGAAAGAGAGAGAAAAGTTAGGACAGCAGTGAATGTGCCCATTAGCACCATAGACAGCGGCGTCAATGGAAGGACCTCTCTGTCCTGGGTTGAGAAGCAGCTGGAGATGAGGGATGCAGCTGGGTTGAGCTGGGACCAAACAGATGGCTAATGTGTTGACCGAACACTTAGAAAGGACTATGGTGCTACACACACTCTCTCTCTTTCTTTCTTTCTTTCTTTCTTTCTTTCTTTCTTTCTTTCTTTCTTTCTTTCTTTCTTTCTCTCTCTCTCTCTCTCTCTCTCTCTCTCTCTCTCTCTCTCTCTCTCTCTCTCTTTCTCTCTCTCTCTCTTTCTCTGTTTCTTTCTTTCACCCTCCTTACTTTGATTCTGTTCCACTCCTTCTGCCTCAGTCGGGGATGGAGGCAAGGCTGGAGATAAACAGACACATTGAGCTTAATAACAGCCTTCCAATCATCAAACAACACAGTGTGACTGAGTGAATGCAAGAGAGAAACATAGAGAGAAGGACAGAAAAGATGGATGGATTGGAGAGAAAAATGAAAGCGAAAGATTTCATTGGTCTATTAGTGCCTTAGCCATTTCATAGCAGCATCAGTGCCAAGGGCTCTCTGTGCTGGTTTCAGAGGGAGCTTGTGATTGCGCCTGCACTCTGGTTTAACAGGCAATAAGGGTGCACACTAACCACGACTTGGAAAGGAAGAAAATCCACAGACCTAATTCATGTGCCAAAAGGGTGTCCAACCAATGGATCAACCAACATAGTATTTCAGAACTGTTTGCACTGTACTACAAAGCATGCCCCTCTCTCTCTCTCTCTCTCTCTCTCTCTCTCTCTCTCTCTCTCTCTCTCTCTCTCTCTCTCTCTCTCTCTCTCTCTCTCTCTCTCTCACACACACACACACACACACACGCACACGAAAGCACACGCACGCGCGCACGCACACACACACACACACACACTCAGTCACATTCTTCCTTTCTCCTGCTTCCATATTTCTCTTTCTGCCTCCCTCCTTATCTCTCAGATAGCTGATGATGATTGAGGTCAGACTGGGCTGGGCTGGGGCTAGCCAGACAGACGGCTGGTGCAGCCACGCACTGAACTGACTTAAGACCCTCCAACCATCCGGCAGTGCAGCGTGAATGAGTAAATGCAAAAGAGACAGAAAGAGTGACAGAAAAAGAGCAGAGTTAAAAGGACGGCTTGAAAGTGAGAGAGAGAGGGAGGCAAAAGTGAGAGAGAAGACTAGAAGGAGTGTGTGCGAGAGATATAAAATGAGGCAGAGGGACAGAAGGAATGGCAATAAAAAGAGAATGTAGAGGAGCTGATAACAGACAAGAAGAGAGAGGCGGATAGAGAAAGAGGAAGACGGGGAGAAAGAACGAAAGAAAGAGTGACTGAGAAAAGGATTCAAAGAAAAAGAGATGAACACACTTCGTGCTTCGGCTATTGCTGGAGACAAACTCCACCACAAAACACATCTAATTTACATCCGGTGTTCTTCTGGCCCAGTACCGGCAACTGACTCACAAACAAAGGCAAATCCAAGACAATCTTCCACCTACATGCAGCCTTAGTGCAGGGATGAGGAAAGACTAAGGTGCTAGAACACTGTCAAAAACAACTGCATGCTGCAATAAGGACCAGCCATTGGATCACATCAGAGAGCACTCTCAGTCATTTGTTTTTGTCAGAGTTCGCACACCTCCCAAAAGCTATCCATTCCAATATTTGTCTCTCAGGTTTTCTTTCTGAACACGTTTCAGAACCTTGGTTGCCCTAAGACTAAGATGCTTGAAGACTGCCCAAACTAGTATATGCAGCAACACAGACCATTGGATCAGAAGTGCAATCTCAAGTCATTTGTTGGTATTTTCAAGATGGAGCTTCCGACATGCCAAAAAGTCATTCCTTTCCATGAATGTCTGTCCGTATCACTGCTGGAGGCCGTCTTTCTGAACAACTCTTTTCAGAATTGCACATCAACACCTGCCGGGTTGTTTGAGCTGAGGCTCTGGCCACTTTAGCTTTCCCTACTGATACTCTGTGTTTGGGTGTTTAGGTTCAAACTGTGGTTAAGGTTGAGAAAGAGTCTCCCTTGTTTGTGTAAACAGCAGGGGGGGGGGGGGTGTCTGCCTTGCAACAGGGTACCATTCACCCCCCACTACAGTGATGATGATGGGGGGGGGGTACATTGTATTGCATTGCATTACATTACATAAAACTTACAAACAGACACTCTTACCTACAGTGAGTAAAAAAAGTTATTTAGGTCTAGTACATGGACATTCCTATGCAAGAGCATTGCAACACACGGCAGACACACAGCAACTGGAATTCTATTTACATTACATTACATCACATTATATTACATAATTACAGGGTACCATCCACCCCCTGCTACTCCTGTTCTTTGATGATGGTGGGGGGGTGGATGGAGGGGAGGGGAGGGAGGGAGACAGCGACCAGGCACCATAGCTGAGGGTGACGGTGAGGGCATTTTGGAATATTTTAGATAAAACTTCCAACATGTAAGAAATGCCATGACTTTACATTTCTGCTGGTCAAGTCTTCTCTCTAAACATCACAACTCACCCTAACATTTATACACCTGCTTGCTATAATAATTAGCAACCACCAAAGGGCACCAGTCAATTATTGGTACATGTTAACAGGGTTCTAAATTAACACCGGCCAACTGGCCATGCTGGTGAAATTTCGGTTTGGCTATTAGAAAAGACCATTCTACTAGCCACTTTGACCCATTAGTGAGTGTGTGTTTGGATGGTAATATTTACATCTACTAGCCATTTTGGCTGATGATGAAAAAAGTTAATTTAGAGCCTTGCTTGTTAAGTTACGTAGATTGACCCTACTTGGCCCAAAAGTCATTGTTTTTGATTAACTGTTTGTCTTTATGGCGCCTAAGCGTGATCTTTCTGCACACCTACTTCAAAAACTGCAAGTGTCAGTTTATTTGAGGCCAACGGGCAGAATACTTTAGACCTTCCCTGGTCAGGATCTCTTTGAGTGTTTACATGTAGGTTCAAACCGTGGTTAAGGTTGAGAAAGAGCCTTCCTTGTTTGCGTTTACTGTACGTACTACACCGGAGGAGGGCTGCGGTGAAACGTTACTGCTAGTCTTGTACTGTATTGATTCGAGAGTGAATGGGACTGAGGGAGGGAGAGAGACAGGGAGACGCCAGGCACCATGGCTGAGATAACGGTGAGTCAGATGACATATCAGCATGGCATCATCTGTTAAGATAGAGCTTCCAACATGCAAAAACGTCATCCCTTTCTATTTTTGCCGGTCAAGTCTTGTTTCTTTTTTGGGGCTTTTTGGTCTTTATTTAGATATGACAGTGTAAGAGGACACAGGAAGCAGGTGGGAGAGAGAGACAGAGAGATGGTTGGCGGAGGTTGACCTTGGGAAATGACCTCTGGCCAGAATCCAAACCCAGGTCCCTGGCAGAACAGCCTTAGCTGTCCGAGCCACGAGCCCTCAAATCTTCTTTGTAAACATACCCTCGAAACCAGTGGTTCTCAACCTTTTTTGAACAAAAGCCCCTTTGACCTCATCCTAAGCCTCCCAACGCCCCCTTACTATTAAAGAATTTAAATAGACTAATGCCCCCAATGACAACTAAGCATCGCACCCTCTCAACTGTATCCTTCTCAACGCCCCTCTAGGGATCCCCAACGCCCCCTGGGGGGCTGTACCGTCCCCCGTTGAGAAACACTACTCTAAAGCTTGGTTGCCCTGTGAGACGAGGGTGATTAAAGACTGCCCTAACATGCTCCATGCTGCAATAAACATCACCCACTGGATCAGAGAGCAATCTCAGTCATTTATTGTTAGCTTTAAGATGGAGCTAGCTTCCAACGTGGCCTTGAAGTCATTCCTTCCTATTATCGTCTGTCTGTAAGAAGGCTGGTTGGAAGCCGTCTCTTTGAAACATTCCTTTCAAAGGTAAACTTTAGACCTTTCCCTCTCAATGATCACTGTTTGGATGTTTAGGTTCAAGCTGTGGTTAAGGTTGAGAAAGAGCCTTCCGCGTTTGTTTGGGTAAACAACTCAGGAGGGGGGCTGTGATGGTGAAACAGGGTACCATTCCCCCTCCCTGCTACCTCTGCTCTGTAATGGAAGACAGGGCTGGACTGGTCATCTGCTATAGCAGGCATTTCCCGGTGGGCCCCACACACTCGTGGGCCCCTATTTTCAGAAAAGTAAAATATATATATATATATATATATATATATATATATATATATATATATATATATATATATATATATATATATGTGTGTGTTTTTTTATCTTAACATTTCTGAAAATAGGGACCCACGAGGGTGCAGGGCCCACCGGTGAGTCAGTTCTGCGCTGCTATTTATGAGGGGCCCCATTAATTCAAAAGTGCCTGGGCCTTATTTCTCCCCCAGTCCATCCCTGATGGAAGTGAAAGGGAGGGAGGAAGACAGCAGCCGGGCGCCATGGCTGGGATGACGGTGAGTCACATAGCATATCAGCATGGCTCTGCCTCTGTTCACAGCTTGACGAGAAAGCCTCAGGTCCATATCAAAGCTTATTACATGCAAACATTGTTTTCCTCTTTATTTGACCAGGAGCAAAGTATGATGTAGACCAACCACTAGGAAACGGAAAATTAGAATAATAATAATAGGTTCTCCTTCTCTCTTCCTTTCCCTGTCCTTCTGTCTCTCCTTCTCTCTACATTCCTCTCTTTCTTCCCCTCTGTCTTTTTTTCTTTTTCTTTTTCTTTTCTACATCTCTCTCTCTCTCTCTCTCTCTCTCTCTCTCTCTCTCTCTCTCTCTCTCTCTCTCTCTCTCTCTCTCTCTCTCTCTCTCTCTCGCTTTCTCTCTCTCTCTCGCTCTCTCTCTCTCACTCTCTCTCTCCCATACCCTTGTTTTTCTCCTTCCTGGAACAAATTGCTCAGGTCCATGGTGAGAAAATTAGCTCTGTCCAGAGCGGCCCTCAACATAAAATAAGGCGTAATCATCTCTCTCCAGTGAATAGTGGCTTAATAGAAAGACAGGCGCTGCTTGTTATACTACACCGCAGTGCCTGCTTCATGTGTCCTAGTGAAACCAAGACCAGAATTAACAGTCTGCACCCATTCACATCGCTTATGCAAGGCACCAGAGCTCTGAATTAACTTTTTGTCATCACCAGCCAACGTGGCTAGTAGATGCTAATCTTACTAGCCAAACACACACTGGCTAGTAAGATGGTCTTTTCTACCAGCCAAACTGAAATTTCACCAGCATTTGGCTGGTGTTGATTTAGAGCCCTGCAAGGAACACACAGTCATAGCAAGGCTTTCTATCGGCATACTCTGTAGGTTAATCGGTCAGTTGGAAACCAAACCAAAGTTTGCATGCAACGTATATCTCTTGCCATTGCATTACATTGCATTGCATTGCATTGCATAACATAAAACTTACAAACAGACACTCTTACCTTGAGTGAGTAAAAGTTATTTAGGTCCAGTGCAGGGACATTCCTTTGCAAGACCAATGCAACCAATGGCAGACATACAACAACTGGAATTCTATTTACACATAACATCACATTATATTAAATTACCTGTACACTGCAATGCATAACATTGCATTTCATTACTCTTAGTTGATGCTCTCATCCCTCTCATGTCTTATAGTTATCTAAGTACAGAGACAAGTCCTCCAGGGAACCAAGCTAGGGTTATATGCTTTTTATCAGGGCTGCACAATATATCGAAAATGTACCGAAATTGCGATATCAAGAATGGTGATATGCGTATCGCGAAAATTACTTCATTATTGCGAACAAGTAGGCCTAAAACATTTCTGTGCAGTACAATCACTTGTTGAATGTCAACAAATGCACAAGAAGCCCACCATGACCAAAGCCATGCCCCCCACACGGACCGACAAAACACTCAGCTTTATTTCTAAATATTGTTTAGCCTAAATATCGTTATCGAGGTATTGCATGCTGTTGTCGAGTATCAAGCTTTTTTCTGATATCGTGCAGCCCTACTTTATGCAAGGGCACCTCAGCATCAAGACAAGGGTAGAGGAGGAGGCCACCCGCATTCTTTATGCTGCCATGGGACTCGAACCCGTGACCCTTTCATCCCGATCCCATCTCCCCAAGCAGTTCTGGGGCCACAGATGCCCACAGTCGGCCGAGCCGTCCGTCCATACTGGCACAGCAGCAGGCACCTAGTCATATCTCCAGGCTTTGGCCTACTTAGCATGAACTTGCATGTCTGACACCGGGAATATGGAAATACATGCCTTTGACAAAAGGAATTTGGAACAAAGACGTGGATTTCGACATTAATATTTCAGTTAAAGAAAAGCACACAATGAGGATAAATATAGGGCCATAGCCAGTCGGAGTCGGAGCCGGAGCTAGTTTTCTAGGTTAACACGTCTTTCAGAAGAGAAGGGGTGGTGGAGGGGGAGGAGCGATGAAGAAATACCTTGACACACACACACACACACACACATGCATGTATGCACACACACACACAGGCACACATGCACGCACACACACACACACACGCATACACACACACACACATACGCACGCACGCACACGCACACGCACACACACACAAACGCACGCACGCATGCACAGACTCACACACACACACACACACACATACACACAAACGCACACACACACTCACATGCCTGCTTGCTGTGTATCCCTCATGTCTTTAATATACAGCACCGCTGTCTGCCGTGAATAAACAAACGAGTGCATCCTGAACCCTGCGATTAGCATCAGATGGGAGAAGAGAGATTTGTTTACAAGATGTAACATCTAAAAACGGGGAATAATAATTAGTCTGGGAAATAGTGCATTACCTAACACTTCCCTTCTCTACTCCCAAAGCAAAGACGACTTGAAAAACACTATCGGGAAACAAAGGAAGGGGAAGGGTACAACTCGGCATTACAGATGAACGTGAGGTGATGTTACATCCAGGGTTGCCAGATGAGGCGGATGATTTCCAGCCCAAAGGATGCTCAAAACCCGCCTAGAAGCACAAAAAATGGCATTTAGCAGAAAAACCCGCCCAATTTTTGCCATAGAAATCAATACAATTGGGCGGGTTTTTCTGATAAATACCATTTTTACCCACACACGGCCATCCTAAGCAGCCCAATTGGGCGGGAACCATCCCAATCTGGCAACACTGGTTACATCATATATAGTTTGAAATGAGGCAAAACGGTTTAGATGATGAGGTCTTTCTTCTCCCAAAGCAAAGATGACAAGAAAAACACACAGTGAGAACAAAAACAACTAAAGCAAAGGGAGGATACAACTCAGGTTGTATTGCAGATGAGTGTAAGTTTTTTAAATTATATATTTTTTGAATCAAGGCTGAATGGTGTTGATTGTCTGATTCCGAATGGGAAATAAACAAGTTTCTCTCTTC
>NC_085868.1:16720665-16723165 GCF_034702125.1 Engraulis encrasicolus | reverse complement strand
ATGATTGAGGCCAGACTGGACTGGGCAGGGCTGGGGCTAGTAAATTCATCAAAATACCTATTCTTGTATGCACAATCTTTCCCATTTGCAAAATCCACTAATGAATATGATGACTACCAACCATGTATTTGAATATATTATTTGTCTGAAGTTATGTTCATTTGTAATGATAGAGGTGAACGACTTCTTTAGAAAGAGTCACTTGTGGTATGAGTCCCACTATGGTAATGCAACTTTTTATAGTACAGTCCATGATTATAGGATTGATCAAAACATCAGGGAATGAATCAGCTGTATACATTCCTGCTTTTCGTTGCACTGCATTTATACTGAGTAATAACAATGACAAAAATATGTAGGCTATCTAATCTAACATTATCCTACAGCGCATGTGAAATGTATGAATCTTTCACTACTTCTTAAAGGACACATTCTGTCAAGAGTGAAATGTTTTTTCAATTTTAGAAATTCCTTAATAGCCATATTTCTTCACTCCCACTTTTAATTTCCAACCCAAACGAGCCATGATGGTTATCGTCGTCTAGACTGCCTGGCCCTGCCATCTGTAAACCTCCAATTCAATTCACATTTCCCTCCACGTCACATCTGGGTCGAGTCCTCTGGGACAAAATTACTTGTTTTGCCAGACAACCGAACCAATCAGAAAATGGGTTAGGGATGAGGTGAAAAGCAAGTTTGTTTTTGACAAAAGCGTCTGTTAGATGCAATGTAAGGTGAACAATGACACATACAAAACAAGTATATTGCGTGCCACAACCAAACATATGTGATGGGTTAAAAATCAGACACACACTTCAGAATTCAACAGAGTTCACCATTGGTTATGTCTCAATTCTGTCTTTCCAGTCCCTCTATACAAATGAAATGAACTGCAGTGTTGCTGTTCACACTGACTATCCAATTGCTGGTAATGAAACACAGAACATAATTTATCCTAACTTACAGTGCTCGTACTGCAGCTGATGAGTATTTCCAACGTGACTTACAGTTATTAATGGGCATTGGTTACAGTCACTACAGCAATGTGGGGTAAGCTGCCATGGTCAATAGCACATCAGCAATGGATGAATAGTGGGGAAACACACTCTGTGTCTCAATCCACACACTTGTGTCAGTGCACTGACGTTTAGTGCACAGTATACACAGTGCACTGAGGTCTTCAGTGCATGGTGTCATGGAAAGGTTTGAGTACTATGCACTGTGCCCACGCTGGAAGTGACGTTTTTCACCATTGTTAGGGGATCATCCGGGCACTTTCAGTGCACTGAGTCAAACAACATTTTCAGCGTGAGCGCCCTATGCACTGAAACATAGTGCCCGAAGTGCACAAGTGCCTGGATTGAGACACAGGGACAGTCTTCCTACAAAGATTTGAACATGACACCCTCCGATTCAAACATTAACCTAAAGTACATAATTGACCAAAGTGCTGTACAGTGTCTAACTAAACCAATAATTAAAAACCGTAAGACATTTTAGTAGCATAATAAGGCATTTTAGCAGCATAAGGGCATTCCAATAGATGAATAAAACTATTACATACAAATCACTAAAAAAGCACAATAAATAAATGATAGGTGTTAAATGGTAGAAAGCTAAGTACTAAGAGGCAAAGGCTAAGGTGTAAAAGTAAGAGGCGTGGGGCTGCCACAGCAAAGGCTCGGTCACCTTTATGTACAGGACGGACCATGGAGGAGGCCTTTGTTAATGGATCTGAGAGACCTGCGTGCAGAGTGGTGTCGCAGCATGTCTAAAATATGGGAAGGGGGCTGACTAGCCAGGCCGCGCCCTCCTAGTGACGCAACGCCTAGTCAGGTCAAGAGCAATGCAAGTACTTTCTGAGTTCCCGAAAATGCGGGAACTCTTTCATTTTGTCGGGAAGCAAAAAACCATAAGCAAACCCAGGGAGACGGGTCAACCATGCCATTTGGGAAATGATCATTGTTATGCTCTTGGTCAGACCAAGTCTCAAAGAGATTTGAACATTGATGGTAATCACGCTAGGGCACACATGAAGGCTTAAAAACTAAAAGGAGTATTTTGAATTGGATTCTAAAACAGATGGGGAGCCAGCGCAGAGAGGAGAGGACAGTAGTGATGTTGGTCATGCTTCCTAGTGCCAGTTACAAGTCGAGCAGCTGCATTCGGCACCAGCTGTAGGTGTGCTATCTGGGACTAGGTGAAGCCAAGGTAGAGGGCATTGCAATAGTCAAGCCGAGATGTTTGAATTGAAAGGCACGTATATTGGTTTCTAAGTCCTGGAGAGATAGGAAGGGCTTGAGGTGGGTGATGATTCTGAGTTGGTGGTAGCTGCTCTTGATGACTGGCTCTACCTTTTTGCAAAAACTGAGTTCAAAATCAAATATAACCACAAGCCTTTTGGTGTTTGTCTTTACAAAAGGTGAGAGAGTGGCTGAATTAGAGACTGCAGAGGGGATTGATTTAGGGAAACCAAAAATGATGACCTCGGTCTTAGTCT
>NC_085868.1:16710665-16715665 GCF_034702125.1 Engraulis encrasicolus | reverse complement strand
ACAAACACACTTCCATTCCTGTCTCAAAAGCCGACTTGGCATACCTTACCTAAATAGTGTGGGGGTGTCTTTGGCGGGCAACGTAAAACTTCACTGATCGATCTTGAGCGTGCGCGGGGAGACAGTGTACCCTAGCGACACTGCGCGAGAAATGCGACACACAGTAGGCTATAAGCTGTCTTAAATTACACACCGATATGCTTTCAGATATGTAGTCCAGAAGGTATTTATTTCGAGCTTGAGCAGGAGTCTTGAGTCTGACTGAGTTTTACTTTCAGGCACTTGTGTTTTAAATATCCACCAGAAGCGAAATGATCTCTCTGGTTGGTTGCACGGGCCAGTACAGAGAAGAAATAACTTGAGACAAAAGGCCAATCGATTGTGTTACTGTTTCAAAAGGTAGGCTAGCTCTAACCATAATTCACCCCTTAGTTGCACAGTTCAAGGCTGTTCTCCGCTGACAGCGCTCGGCTTTTGGCTACTTGTGAGTCAGTGGCAAGACTGGAAAACACCCAATTAAACTTTATCAGATCGATGGTGTTTACAACGTGAAGGTGAATGGGAGCAAAAGAGCTTGGGTAGGAAACGTAGGGAGAGTGAGAGTGGAAGGGAGGCAGAGGGAGAGAGAAATAAAAAGAAGGAGATAAATAAAAAGAGGGAGAGACAGCGAGTGCGACTGATGTCTGCGCAACGCAGGTCTAGCGCTGCTTCGGTCTACCGTACATGTTTTAAGGTCACGAGGAAGGTTCAACGTCTCTCCGTCTGGACAGCGTCTGTCCCTCAGACACTAGCCCAGTTTCAGATTGTTTCCGATGTCCTCATTAAATCCAAATTAATAAATTATACCAGCCACGATTTAGACAGATGTGGACTTGTCTCTGTGGGGGCTTTTATAACCAAAAACAATAGCGCATGCTCATCTGATATTTTATTGATCAAACCCCTCGTGCGGTTTTAACTTCAGCTATGATGTGTAGGCTATTGTGACATATGTTTTGCAGATGTCTAGGTGATGATGTGGATGGCTAAAGACTGCTCACAGTTTTACACAGGACTGCACTATTTGTTTCAACTGACCATGTGAAATCATCACCACCAGCCAATCATAGCAATCATCCACAATATATTATTAATCACACACAAGCAGTCAGTCATTGAGTTACTTACAGTTGTTTGCTGCTAGCGCAGATCCCAAAGCGGACAGCACCGTGACACTAACTGCATACAGCCAGGATGCATTCCGCGAATCCATCTTCAATCCAAACACACGAGGCGTTATCCAAATTCGCACTAGGCAATATCCTTGGTTGTGTAAGAAATAGCTCCAAACGCGTGGTAGCCTCCCAGAGGTTTTAGTTCCTGTGGTTCTGTGTGCTCTTGCCCCGAGCCAGTCTTTGCCACTGATGAAATAACGGAGACACTCCCCGAAGAGGCTCTTAAAGACATACGTTGCTCTGAGGGGGCACGCACTCACCGGGAGATGCTGCCGGTAACATTTCCACCCGATTTCTGAGGTGGGTGGTATGCTACGCACTAGATGAAAGATTCCAAGGAACGATCAAACCGACCGTAGCTCTCGCTGGAGTGTGTCCTTTCAGTGCACATCAGCAAAATACCTTCACACCAGCGCGCCAGTTTAGCGTGGCTGCCCGTGTCACAAGTTGGGTAAAGTGAATCAGTGAGATGGCGCGAGAAGCAGGCTGCTGGTGGGGAGAGACCAGCAGATGAAGCTCACGCGAGCAGGCGTGTGTGTGTGTGTGTGTGTGTGTGTGTGTGTGTGTGTGTGTGTGTGTGTGTGTGTGTGTGTGCGTGCGTGCGTGCGTGCGTGCGTGCGTGCGTGCGTGCGTGTGTGTGTGAGAGTGAGAGAGAGAGAGAGAGAGAGAGAGAGAGAGAGAGAGAGAGAGAGAGAGAGAGAGAGAGAGAGAGAGAGAGAGAGAGAGCAGAATTTGAAAAATAGCGCTAGTTCAGCACCACAGTAGTGGACAGCTCCACCGTTAGGCGGACAGAATAGACAGGGGAATTCAGCGTGTTGTCTGCATTCAAACAGCGTTAGGCAAACTTCCTTTTATCTCCGTCTTCAAAGTCATCCGTTATCATGTATGTTATTGATCTTGGTCTTTGAGTTTTCATCTAGCCTAATCGTTTGGTCTTGAATTGTAAATCATTTTAAGTTTAAATCAACTTGCTTGATAGCATTCTCTACCTTATGTTATCTGAACAAACGTAATCGTTTGTTTCAATTTCAGGACCACCGTGTAGGCTACTATTTCCGTGCTTGAATGAGAGCCTGACGTGAAATTGAATGTCATCGCATGTAAATGTGCAAGTCCTCTGGCATGGCATCATCATCTTTAGAGATTAATTTACAACGCGTTGCGTGTCCAGACACCGCTGGCCCTAATAGTGCTATAAGTCAGGGACGTTTCAATTGGGAACTAAGAAAATCTTTGCTTAAGTTTCTAAGCAGATTTCGGTCCTTCAGTAGACTTGCATGCAAGATCATGCAATAGCGCCATTGCTCAGGGGAATACAGATAAAGGGGGGGAGGGGGGAAAGAAAATTCTTGTCTTTGCTCGTCATAGGCCTATTTCTTTCAGCTACCGTAACTTTGGCTCTGCCTTGGGCAAAACACGAGTTGGCGATAAGAAATATAATGTTGCTCTCGTTGGATGCATCAATGGGACAGTGTAATTGGTGGTTGTCTGAAAATGTTTTCTTTAGAATAATGCTCTGTCAGTATAGCCTAACTGCAATCCACTGGGTGGCGGTCACGGTGTGACAATGTTTGATCACATTTGCACTCTCCTCCCCCCACACCACACCACACACGTTGCACACACCCGCCTGCACACACACACACACACACACCGTATCCCTACCAAAATAGTGTAAAGCAATTCATCTTGATCGGCAATGCACTGTATACCATTACACAGCACTGTCCACCGTCATGTCTGAAGTCAGGGCGGGTCATTCAAATTCAATCGACAACCAGTGCGATGTTATTCCTCCAGCTATCAATAGCCTACCCGTGTATTGCTATGTCAACCTAGTCCAGTCGATGGCGCGACTTGAGTAGCTGTCGTGTTGGCTTTGACGAGGTTGAATGAACTAAGTGAAGGTCAGGACCTGTACTGTAGACGCTAGTAATTCGTGTGACCTCCCTTCGCACTACGTGTTGCTGTTAATGATTTTAGTGAAACTCTGAATTGATCTCGCTGAAAGCAATTTGGAGGGGGGAAAGGGGGAAAGTTAAACCTAATCCCCATTTGTTGATGGGATCCCAGGGGAAAGCAATGACATGTGCTAGAAGAGTGGATTATGCTAACGCTGATCTGCGGTTTTAACGGATTAATCCCCAAAGGTCATTTAGGAAGACGAGTGATATGATCTGGGCCTTGCCATCTGTCTAGAATTAAACGTCCGTTTGGTTTGGCACAACGACAGCAGAGGAGCATCTGTTGCTTTGTTTCACCTGTGTGACCAGACTCCTTTTGCTCTTGTGAAAAACAGATGCAGTAATTGCATACATTAACTGTCTTTTTGAGTTTCCTTCACTGTGAGTTCAGTGGTGGTTCTACACATTTGGGGTCCCAGGGCAAAATATAAACATAGGGTCCCCTTGAGTTGTTTTTGTCATCACGCACCATGCCTGTACTGACTGTTGGGGGCTCCTATACAGTTGGCAGAATGCAAATAGGGCCTTGGAAATTGCCTAATAGGCTGTGGATAAAGCTTGCACTAAGTGAGTTAATTTCTTGAGTCACTAGTCACTGCTTACCTGGCATCCAGTTCATCTCTGCATGAATTTAAGTCAAAATCAAATATCAGTCTTCATTGTTTTTCTTGCATCACTGAGAGACATATTCCAGCTATGATATTTTGTCAGTTCTCAGGATGAGCATAGTCACAAAATATTAAACCTCAAAATGAACTACCACAGTTTTCTCTCAATCCTGTATTCTTTTAATATTGATTCATTCCTTCTGTGTGTGGGGTCTGAGATCTGTTTCTGTCCAGTCTCCTCTGGAGTTCATAATTACACTTCCTTGATCGCAGAGAGCCATACTGTAGGTGCTGGAAAGGGGGATGCAGAGGTGCACTTGCTTCCCACTTTTGGGCTCCCTAAATGAGGCTTTTCTGAACTTTTACTGCAGACAAATGAGTGGAGTGCAACAGCAGTAACAATGTTAAGAAATAAAGAATGAAGAAAAAAAATGTACCACCACTTTAAAACGCGTTCCGGCACCCTTGAGAGAGCCTTGCTGCTCAAGACAGACTTCATTAGAGTCAATTGTCATTCTCGTCAACCCAATCACATGATAAACACTTTTACGTCAAACCCAATCACATGATAAACACTTCACCTAGGCGGAGGACCAGCATGAGATTGTGTGACTGACTGTTTTCCCATCACCATCACCGCTGATCAGACAGAACTGGTGATGTGGTGTGGCCTATCTAGCTGTCTATTTGCAGGTAAATGAAATGTTTTGTACATCTTAATATGAACACCAATCCACTAAGGATTATACCGTTGTGCGTGTGTGTGTGTGTGTGTGTGTGTGTGTGTGTGTGTGTGTGTGTGTGTGTGTGTGTGTGTGTGTGTGTGTGTGTGTGTGTGTGTGTGTGTGTGTGTGTGTGTGTGTGTGTGTGTGTGTGTGTGTGTGTGTGTGTGTGTGCATGGGGCATTTTTAGGTAACACTTCACTGAAAGCCCATAGCGCATTATAAGCACATTTATAACACATTATAATCTGCATTATAATTACTTACAACTTAGTATGACTATATTCATAATGCTTCATGATGTTTTATATTAAGAGTCATGAATAACCATGAATATAGCTTATAATGCTTTATAAATCCAAGGGTGTCATGAGTGCTCATGACTGGCTATAAACTACAGGCTGCCTGATGGGGCTTATAGTACATAGTACACCCTCTATGCACATACCTGAATGATAAACTGTCATAAGGGCTCATAAGATGCTATAATGC
>NC_085868.1:16688165-16698165 GCF_034702125.1 Engraulis encrasicolus | reverse complement strand
ACACACTCTGCTCTTGTTTACACACACAAACAGCCCGCACCACCCCCGCTCACACATGTACACACATGCACACACACACGCACGCACGCATGGAAACAAGCACAAAGAGACACACACACAAATAAACATACTGGTAGCTTTTAGTTTAATGAAATGTTAGCTACCCCACTCCACACCTCTCTTCTCTTCGCCCGGTCTGCTGTGGCGTGTGTGTGTGTGTGTGTGTGTGTGTGTGTGTGTGTGTGTGTGTGTGTGTGTGTGTGTGTGTGTGTGTGTGTGTGTGTGTGTGTGTGTGTGTGTGTGTGTGTGTGTGTGTGTGTGCAAATGCACGACCCTCGCCGGACAGAAGGTGACACAGCCAGAGAGCGCAGGTCTCACCCTGTGCATAATTCAGCAAGTTTAATGGGCTTTACATGCACTGTTAGCCAATCAAAGCCGCGCGCTACCACATGCTCCCCTGCTGGGCATACTGATGCGATGAGCTGATGCCGCCGCTGATGCTCTGGCTGTGTCTGTGCCCATGGCCGCTGACAGATTTGGCTGGGCCCAGGACAAAATCTTCTGAAAGGGTCCTCCACCCAATACATTAAATGTAATGAGGACCCAATTATGGGGCCCCCCATCTCCCTGGGCCTAGGACAGCTGACCCCGTTGTCCCCTCTCGTCGGCTTCCCTGTCTATGCCATCTTGGGCAGGTTATCAGGTGGAAAAAATAGGCCTTTCATATTAAGTATTGGACAAAAATTGAGATGGCCACGAGTTTTTTTATCTCTTCCAAGAGGCCTTCCAGTCTGTAATTCACTGCGAAAACCTTGGCAGGACAATAGGCCTTGTTTTTCCAGCCATGGACTCTCTGTGCAGTTCAACCATTATTCTGAGCACTTTCCTTTGGATATTTCAAGGTGGCCAACTTGTATTAACGAGATTTAAAACCAAACTTGACGCACCAGATTTTGACACAGAACACAGAACAGTGTGAAGAGGAAACAAACTTGTCTTGTATTAATGGTCACCAGAGAACACAGTGTACAGGCAAGGTGTGTGTGTGTGTGTGTGTGTGTGTGTGTGTGTGTGTGTGTGTGTGTGTGTGTGTGTGTGTGTGTGTGTGTGTGTGTGTGTGTGTGTGTGTGTGTGTGTGTGTGTGTGTGTGTGTTTGTGTGTGTGTGTTCATGCATGTGTGTGTGTGTGTGTGTGTGTGTGTGTGTGTGTGTGTGTGTGTGTGTGTGTGTGTCTGTGTGTGTGTGTGTGTGTGCACGCGTGCATGCGTGTGTGTGTGTGTGTGTGTGTGTGTGTTTCTGAGTGTGTGTGTGTGTGTTTCTGAGTGTGTGTGTGTGTGTGTGTGTGTGTGTGTGTGTGTGTGTGTGTGTGTGTGTGTGTGTGTGTGTGTATGTGTTATATTAATGGCCAACACAGAATAGTGTGAACAGAGAACAAACAGTGTTGTATTAATGGTCACCAGAGAACACAGTGTACTGGGAAGCAGTGTGTGTGCGTGCGTGCCTGCGTGTGTGTGTGCATGCCTGCGTGCGTACGCGTGTGTGTGTGTGTGTGTGTGTGTGTGTGTGTGTGTGTGTGTGTGTGTGTGTGTGTGTGTGTGCGTGCGAGTGTGCGTACGTGTGTGTGTGTGTGTGTGTATGTGTGTGTGTGTGTGCGTGTGTGTGTTTGTGTGTGTGTGTGTGTGTGTGTGTGTGTGTCTGCTGGTAGTGGTGTTATATTAATGGTCCCTGTGCAGTGAAATGGCACCTAACTCTGTTACTGCAGCCCCTGAGCTGTTTGTCTGTGTTGGTATAAGACTATTGCTGCTACAGTATAGCCTATGTGTTCACAGGATACCATTCGTTTTGAAGACCTTTACAACAAACACACACAGACATTTCATACTCACGAAAATGAGCGTGCAGACCAGTGTTACCAGATGTTCTAGAATTATCATATTTGTACAATAATTTTGTCAATTTCGTCCTCCAAAAAACACGATGTACAATAATTTCAGAGTTATCCCTCAGTTCATTTAGATACCTTGACACAACTATTTGGGACTTGTACGATCATTTCCTTCTCAAAAGCCCCCATATATATATATATATATATTTTAGGGGCTTTTATGCCTTAATTTCATAGGACAGTCTGAGATGGTGACAGGAAGCGAGTGGGACAGAGAGACGGGGTGGGATCGGGAAATGACCCCGGCCGGACTCGAACTGGGGTCCCTGTGGGCATGCAAGCCCAAATGTGGGGGGTTTAGCACGCTGTGCCACATATAATGTTGAGGTTTGGGTACGATCATTCTAGCCTGGTAAACCAGCGCCACCGCCGAAAATTTCCAGCTAGCGAGAGGGTCTGGCCTCGGATCTGAGAAAGTTTTGAACGCTGTGCCCTGAGTCAGGCAAAACCAATAACAATGCAGCAATTTGTTTTGAATCAAACTGGGCAGAGTTTTGAGGGAGTAATGACGAACCTCACAATTCCGTTGGGAAAGCACATCAATGGCAAAGATTGGTCAGAGTGCCGGCACGGTTTGAAAAAACAACAGGTTGTTCTCATCAACAATCTTCGGAGGTATCGTTCATCGGGGCCAGACTAAATTACTCCTGTCTCACATTTAGGCTGGTTTATCAGGTGTGGAAAAGTTGCCCCCTTGCTAGACTTTTCCCCAAATGTTCCCGACGTTGTCCCTACACTTAACTGACAAACATTTCCCGACACATGCACACACCTGCACGCGACACTCGGCAAGTTCATCACACGCGATACCGGTTTAGCGCGTTTTGAACCCATTCATATTTCACCCTCACGTAGCGTTGCCCATATTTCTGTACTTACCAGTTTTAATCCACAACATCTCCGCAAGCCGCGAGGTACCCGCTGGTTTTGCTCCATCAAACATTTCCACCACAATCACCTGTAGTCCCATGCCATAGCACCTACACTGAACGCATTCACTTCCCTGTTGTGTGCCCCGCCATCAATGGTCCCCCGAGAAACCCGAGCTGTTAGAGTTGCAATGTTTTTGTATTTTTGTTTTGATGACGTGTTTGGTAATTGCGGTTAGGGTTCCAAACTAGTGTTAGGGAAGAGAAAAATATATTTTTGATAACTGGAAATATTTGTAATGTTATTAGGATTATGGTATGGTTAGTTTTGTTATGATTAATGTCTTTATTTTGTTAATTGTTTTGTGCGCCATTCTCCCGCCACTTTGTAATGACGTGACTAATGGGTAGTCCCATAAATAGGCGGCGCTTTTGCCATTCTGGGGGTCGTTTCTCGACAGTGCCTTTGCTAACGACGTTAGCCATTTTGTTCGTTCTTAAGACCAACGTTGTAACCAAGGTCTTAAGTCGCTCGTAAGACAGTCTTCCGGCTTGGTCTTGAGTTGGTCTTAAGTTGTTCTTAAGTTGTTCTTAAGATGTTCTTAAGTTGTTCTTAAGTTGGTCTTGCTCCTGACATTTCAGCGTCTTGGGGCAGGTTCAGGCAGAGTTCAAGTGACAGTGATTGATTACTGCCACCAAGTGCACAAGCGTCTAACTTTTACCACACAAAATGTCCAATGATTAGACAATTTTAAATATATTTGGTTGTGTATGCCGTCTTCCTGCCAGCAAGTCCTTACGTCCAACGTAGGCCACAAGAAAAAAAATTGCAATTAAGAGCATTGTGCCTGAAGATGTGCAGGAAGATTGAAAGGTGCGTCAAACACAGTAGGCTACACATGACATCTTTATGAAAGTCGTTAAATACCTGTGAAGACAATCATGCCCCCAAAATCCACCCAATAACCAAATGTCGCTGTACATATCACTGCACAATAACATCGCGCCAAATAACTTCGCAATGGCGTCAGCCACACGGTCCACTGTCACTGCGCACCAGGGAGAGGAGGCAGAGAGTTGCGAATATGCCCGAATTGCGCGCGCGCCAGCCTGGATGCACACACACACACACACACACTGTGTGTGTGTGTGTGTGTGTGTGTGTGTGAGAGAGAGAGAGAGAGAGAGAGAGAGAGAGAGAGAGAGAGAGAGAGAGAGAGAGAGAGAGAGAGTGGGAGAGAGAGAGAGAGAGAGAGAGAGAGAGAGAGAGAGAGAGGAGAGAGAGAGAGAGATGAGTGGAAGTGGATATACAGGATATACTGTTGTGCAGATAAGGCACCTGCGCTTAATTTAAAATTCAGACGAAATGGATATGCTACCAGTTACCACCAGCAAGTGAGAATTAGGATAGTATACATGCCATCACGCTTTCACCGGCCATTTCTGTGTAGTTATTTGGAGTGATTATGCTACAGTGATATGTAGACCGACATTTGGTTATTGGGGATGGATTTCGGTGACATGATTGCGTTGACAAGTATTTAGCCTAACGACTTTCATGGAGATGTCATGTGTACTGTGTTTGACGGACCCTCCGTGCATCATCCCCTTCCTGCACATCTTTACGCGTAAAGGTCATTAATGGCAATTGTTTTTTCTTGTAGCCTATTTTAGAATGATCGATTCCTTTCAGTTATTATTTCAAACATCATTGAACTGTCCACTCTGCGTGGGGGAAGGACCTCGCTGTTGTCTCGCACTTAGAGTTCTTCTACATGCGTTCGGGTGTTGGCAGTGTCAGAGGCCCAGCCGAAGGCATCCCTTTGGGTTTACAGAGTTTAAGCTTAAAAAAATAGCCTACATCTTGATCAACTACAGTAAGACTGAGCTTTCTCCAGCAAGCGCCTTGAGTCACTTCAAGTTAGAGATATGGGTAACAAACGGTTAGACATATATTTGACCCACAACAGAGACCCAAAGACAGCGCGACATTGTGTGTGTGTGTGTGTGTGTGGTGTGTGTGTGTGTGTGTGTCCATATTCTCAACCATCTGCCTCGCGCATATGACAGCGGGCCGCGTTAAGTAAATGTGCAATGATTCAAATGTGATGTCGCATGCCTTCCAGAGTAGGCTATCCTCACATTATTTCATTAAGCTGCATTTTTTCCCAGGGTTGCGATGGGTTGGAGTTCGTGTAGCGTAGTCTATAGACAACAGTGACATAGTAGAAATGTTCACAATGTGTGCGCAATCCGACCACGTTGTGCGCGCGTGGGTATTTGTTTCCCACTGCGACAACATATTGTGAAAATTAGAACTGAAGCGGACTCAGAGGAGAATATTATGGATGTTAGAGATTAAAAGTCCATGCATACATTTATCCCTTCGGGTTCTAGAATCATTGCTATTACCCTCCGGCAAGGCATGACAACCACTCATCCACCAACCACCGGTTTCTGAGAGAAGTAGCCTACTGAAGACTTATCGTAAATTGATTTAGCAAAACCGGAATAAAATATAAGACATTGTGACATGTAATGCATTATTTGGTTTATGCTGTCGAAGAGGGATGGTTTTGAGGGCACGGTTGTGTTGACAAAGATTTGTGGACTTTGATAGCGTTGTAATTATTGTATCTGACAGCCACGTGAATCATGACGCCGTCACTACTTTGTTTGCGACCAATGCAGCCGAGCTGAGGCGAGACACTCCAAGCATTTCCGAAGACTTCCTCGTCTGAGAACGTACGTACGTACGTCCAAAGGTTGGTCGCGACTTCGGTCGGTCTTGCGTCTAAAGACCAACGTAAGACCAACTTAAGATCAACTCAAGAGCAACTTAAGACCAACTCAAGAGCAACTTACGACCAACTCAAGACCGACTTAAGACGGTTAGCAAAGGCAAGAATCGAGAAACGGACTCCAGGTTAGAGCGGCGCAGGGAGAGCAGCTTGCTGTGAGGCTGAGACAGAGACAGAGTACTGGTTTGTGGAACAATTTAACCCTTTGAATCCCTATTAGTTTTGTATTGATTATTTTGCCAAGTTTATCTTTTTCAGTTTGAACAACCCTCGTGTTGATTTTTGTTTGTAGACTTTTTGAAAGTTTTTGTTTATCACTTTTGAGCACTGTAAATAAACCAGCACTCCTAGCACAAAATCTGCACTTGTCTGTGGTCCGTCTGTCTCCTTTTACCTTGGTTGCCTAAAAGAGTGCGCATCCCTTTTTGTGAGTTTGGACCGCGAGGTCTCATTCTTCACATCAGGGTACTACGATCATTCAGCATTTTCCATCTGGCAACACTGATGCAGACAGACATAGTATAGACAAACACACCCACACATATAGGCAATATCTGAGAGATAATAAACCAGATAATCTCTCGATGATTGAATCTGGATGCATCTGGTGTTGAAGAGGTAGCCGTGATGCTGATGTCTACTGCAATTCCTTGCTCTGAGCCCAAACACACACGCGCACACACACACACACACACACACACACACACACACACACACACAGACACACAGACACACGCACACGCGCACACACGCACGCACGCATGCACACACGCACACACACACACACACACACACAGAGTCTGACCTCTCCAGTCCCAGTCTAAGCCAGGTCCAGACACTTCATCAATAGTGTTCTTATGTGACTTGTCATTGGCATTGACGACCAAGCACCGTCTGCCTGGACAGACATGGCCACACAGACTGTACACAGTCAGTGACTGCACACAGAAGTGACATACTGTATTTGGTGGCGCACACACAAACACGCACGCACACACGCACACACACACACACACACACACACACACACACACACACACACACACACACACACACACACACACACACACACACTTACTGTAGGCACACACACACGCTCACGCTCACGCACACACACACACACACACACACACACACACACACACACACACACACACACACACACACACACACACACACACACACACACACACACACACACTTCCTGTAGACACTGTTTTCATCAGCACTAGGTTTTTCACTAGCCGATATCTTAATTATACATATCAAAGGGATCTCACCTCCTGCTGGAGCAAAGACACACACACACACACACACACACACACACACACACACACACACACACACACACACACACACACACACACACACACACACACACACACACACACACACACACACACACACACACACACACACACACACTGTCCCACACTGAAATTCTTTAGGTTGATATTTCAGATAAAGCAAACACCCTCTCTGTCTTTTTTCTGTCAGATTCGGTCTCTCTATATCTCTCTCCCTCCCTATCTCCCTTCCTACTCCTCTCTCTTTCTATCCCCACTCTAGATCCCCCCCTCTCTCTCTCTCCCCACCTCATATCTCTCTCCCTCTCCCTTCCTACCCCACTCTGTCTCCCTCTCCATTTCTCTCCCCACTCTATATTTCTCTGCCTCACCCCCGCCTCTCTTCCCCTCACACTTTCACCCCTCCCTCGATATCTCTATCCCTCTCCCTTTCTCTCCCCACTACATCTCTCTCCTTACCCCCCCTCTCTAAATATATATCTCTCCCTCTCTCCTTCTCCCTCCTCTCTCTCAGCCTCGCCTTCCCTCTCCCCACCTCTACATCTCTCTCCCTCTCCCTTTCTCTCCCCACCTCTATATCTCTATCCCCCTCTCCTTCTACCCATCTCTCCCAGTCCCAGCCTTCCTTTCTCTCCCCTCTCTATATCTTTCTCCCTCTCTCCTTCTCCCCCCTCTCTCTCCCCTCTCTATATCTCTCTCCCTCTCTCCTTCTCCCCCCTCTCTCTCCCCTCTCTATATCTCTCTCCCTCTCTCCTTCTCCCACCTCTCTCTCTCCTCACTATATCTCTCTCCCTCTCTCCTTCTCCCCCCTCTCTCTCCTCACTATATCTCTCTCCCTCTCTCCTTCTCCCCCCTCTCTCTCTCCTCACTATATATTTCTCCCTCTCTCCTTCTCCCCCCTCTCTCTCTCCTCACTATATATTTCTCCCTCTCTCCCCCCCCCCTCTCTCTCAGCCTAGCCATTATAGGCTGAATGGTAATTGCCACCAACAGCTTTGCCGCTGCATTGCTCCGTTTCACGTTGATTGGTTCAATTTCAGGCCGTTTTACAAGCAGTATCATTTTTTTTTTCACCCTCACCCTCATCCTCACCCTCTCTTCCACCCTTCTCTCCCCCTGAAAAAAGAGACCCCTTCATCAAAGGCTTTTCAGCATGTGGCCCTGGCTAATCATGGACACCATTCTGATCCTGACCACACAAGAGGATAATTCATTATGAACTGCTGTCTCATCTGCAGCCATTTTCAGACATACTGAGAGTGTCATTGAGTTTTTTCTTTTTTCTTCTTTGAGGGTCAGGCCTTTCAACCCTTTTCAACCAGAGATACAAAGAGTCTTATGCCTCCATATGAACGATAGATCTTGTCTGACACTGATTCTTGAGAAAGTGGCTAAAACAGGTTGTAATGTTGACAGAAAAAAACAAAGTGAATTTAAAAATGATATGGTATATCCTCGTAGACTAAGGTCTTGGCTTTTCAGAAATGCACAAGGCCAATCTCCCCATTATGTATTTTTTTCAGAAATCAGGCTTTTCTCCGATCATACCTTGTTTTTTGTCAACACCGTCAGACACAATTAAAAGTTATTAAAATTGTATTGATTTGGTTGCATATGTATCTGGAGTTTTTAAGTGATTATGTGTATTTTTTGGTTCACACATATGCCTTTAAATGTTGAAAATTCACTTTTGTTCTATTTTAATACTGTTTCATGTGTTCTAATTTTAAAATATGTACCGTCATACGATGCTTACTTAACGCCTAAATACAACAAACAATTTTTTGTAATTTCACAAATATTCGTGTAGGCTTAAATTGGCTATTACTTTGATATTTCAACAACTCCTAAGGAAAATGTTGTAAGCACATTCCTTTAAAATGTCCAAAACTCCTTCTTACGGTGGTGACTTAAGAACTGACGGTGGTGACAGTAATCTGAGAGTGGTGAAAGTGGCCTAATTAGTACCTGCATTTAGCAAAAATAAATAGCCCTCTCAAGTCAATGGCATCTTGCATAAACACTTTATTTTTGTGTGTGCACAGTATGAGCATGTGTTTTTACTTCATTAGTTAGATTATCTAGGAAGTAAGCCACTGGTTGTGGTAAAAACCAATGTGGTAAAAACAGCTTTTAAGTTGTTCAAATCCAAAATAAAGAGGTGTGTTATCATAGATGTAGGTCTTGGCTGTGCAGGGAATGCATTGGCCAAGCTCCCCATGTTTAACATTTTTCATAAAATGGGCTCTTTCTTGTTTTGTCAACAGCGGCAGACAGAATTAGAAGTAAAAACACATGTTTACTGTATTAAAGTGAATTACTTTAACAATTCAACATAACTGTAGATACTTATTGTATGCATATTCTTAAAACATGTCAAAAACACGTAAAACATGTGTTTTTTGGTGAACTCCATCAGATGTCACCACCGTCAGGTTTTCTGACAAAAAAACCTCCAAATGCACCTCAGTGGTGGCTAGAGTATCATTTTGGATCACAATTATTACTAACATGCCTAGTAATGTTTCTTTAACCAGCACAATTTAGTAAAATATGGAACAACATGATGAGCAGAACAAAATCTGACGGTGGTGACATCTGACGGTGTGAGACAAAAAACACTCTTTTAAATATTATGCATTGTTTGTTCACATTAGCCATTTCATTTTCGCTCTGTTTCTTGGGTGCTTCATACCTTTTCTGAAAAAAATTATATTTATTAACATTAATGTAATACAATACTATTAAAACCCCCGACAGTGTTGACAGTTTATGGTTGGGACAGTACCAGTGTCCAAACAAATTAACAAATTGAGGACAAAATAGTAAACTTACAGGAGCTTCAGTGATGGTGAAGTATGCAGTAGAGCTAAAGGTTTGAAAAGGGGTCCTCAGTAATGAAAATTACCTTGTGCATACCTGATTTTATTGTCTTTTAGAAAAAATCTGACGGTGGTGACCAATATGCTGGACACATTTTGAGCAATTAGTAAATAATAGTAAATATTGTTTTACATCCACTATGTGCACATCTGTAGAACCACTTTAATATGGTCTTCCACATCATGGTGATATTGTT
>NC_085868.1:16678165-16683165 GCF_034702125.1 Engraulis encrasicolus | reverse complement strand
GGCATATTACATGAAGAAGAGGTTCACATTTCATCAGAATAAAAACGTTTGTGAATCTCAGGAAGACGCAAGTGTATTGAAACGTCAAAACGAAAACGAAAAAAACCTCCAAAAGAAGTATGCTCCGGTCCGATGCTCCAGTCATCCCTGGGTCTAGTAGCCCAGTCTGTCTTGATTCTGCTGTCCTTGACTGTGAGCAGAGGTGTCAAAAGTAAAAGTGAAAGTATATGGTGTAATTACAACACTAGCACATGGCTTTACATAGCTGTTACACCATTTACGCCATTGTACCTAATGAGATAGATAGACTGTGTTGTCACTGAAAAATCTAACAAGGACCCACCACAAACTTTATCAAATCAGTGCAGAGTTAGCTTTTAGTAAGACAAGTACTGTACATATGTCTGTTACTCAGATAAATTACTTGTGTTGTACGGAAACTGTGTGAGCAGCACAAAGGTTGAAGCGAAGGCATTTTTCCTCTACTGTATGTTTGTGAATCCTAGTTGAGTAGAGTAGAGTAGAGTAGAGTAGAGTAGAGTAGAGTAGAGTAGAGTAGAGTAGAGTAGAGTAGAGTAGAGTATAGAGAAGAGTACTTTTATTAAAACTGAGGGAAATTAAGGTGTCTGACAGCTTACATAGATACATAGATACAAGACATACCCTAGATACAAGACATACACAAAGACCTAGTACAATCCTTACGTTCATGTCAGTAGAAAAACTCTGAGTCGCATCAAAGGGTTGGTTAATTTACATAAGGAGTTGAGTTCATCTCAATAAACATGCGTGCTCCTGTCAGAAGAAAAGTGCATGGCATCCTTCCATAAACATCAAAGGCTGGGCAATTACAGGAAGAGGTTTAAGTGCAACCCACAGAGCCGGGAAAAGACCATAATATCTTTTTAGTGGTTGTCAAGAAAGCGTTCTCTGACTTTGTCAAGTGTGCTCTCTCTTTATTAAATCGAGTGCACGTCTATAGAAAGATATTTTTTTCTCATCCTCGAGCCTTTAAAGGCATCGTAAATACATACACAAACAACACATCTGCAAACCCATGCATGCCTGCATCATGTATGCACCACTGTACATGATGTACAACAGTAGCCTGGGAACTCCCATACTGCCTTTAGTTCTACACAATCGTTCCGATCTGAAATCTCACTTGTGATTAGGTCTTTTGGTAACCAGGCAAGTACTACAGTATATGATTCACAAATCACTTTAAATAGGGTGATTAAAAAGAAGTTGGGGGGGGGGGGGGTGCTCTGGCGCAGCACGCTAAGCCCCCCACATTTGGGCTTGCATGCCCAAGGGTTGCATCCAGGGTTCGAATCTGGCCTGGGTAATCTGCCATCCCTACCCCGTCTCTCTCTCCACATTCGCTTCCTGTCGCTCTTCACTGTCTTATCTAAAATAAAGGCGAAAAAGCCCATAAAATACATTTTTAAAAAAAAGAAGTTGGCATGATCACCATTACATGTTAGTCCCCCACAGGGCGCTACTACATAGAGGACAGTGGGGTAATGGTTCCATTCAACACTTCTATTCTCTTCCCATCACTACCCGCTCAAGCCATTCCCAGTCCCACCAGAGGCTTGTAAAATGACATTACATGAAGTGGGCAAAAGTGCTATCTGATATGAAGAAAACGCACATACAGTAGCCTATCTGTGCAGCATGTGGGTAGATGACGTGACGTGTAAATTTTGCTGTCGCAGGCTCTTAAAATTAAGTAAATTCATGCTTTCAAAATTCTCAATGCTTTGAATGATTAAACTAATGTTGTTGTTGTGAAAAAGTAATGTGTAATAAATCCAGAGCTTAAATAAGTATACTTAATTTTGAGTCAAATGTCACATTTGTCCTATGGTGTGACTGAGGCAAGCCTGGTTCTCCATATTAAAACATTTTTAAATAAATAATCAAAGCTCAGTCATTTGTCTAAACAACCCTGGCATGTTTTTCAAGGTGTCTATTTTAGCAAGTGGCAATGCTTAATTTTTTTCCTGTTTTTCTGAGACCGTATGGACTTATGAAACTTTGTCGCAGAAAATAATGTCCTGTGGTGTGACATCATTTTTTTTGTTAATTCTGTGGATAATTATCTATTGTTGAAGCTCCAGCGGTACATAAATTGTGACTTTAGACCCTTAAGAAGCCAATGGCAAGGGTGGATTTTAGATTTTTCTCTCAGAGTTCTTCAGGCAATCAATTATGTTTTGCTACCACAAGATGTATTAGTTTTGTAGTCCTTTGGTGTGACAGCCATAAAATACATTTTGACAATAGTGTATATTTTTCATATTTTTTTCTTATCTAGATGTATGAAAATGCATCTTACTAAAGGTGAAATTGTATTTCAGTTGGCAACGACATGGCTTTAAATTAACTCAAAAGCTCAAAAGTCCTATGGTGTGATGGTAAAAGTCCTATGGTGTGATGGTAAAAGTCCTATGGTTTGACACTTTGGAGTATCACACCAAAGGACAAACAGGTCACACCAATGGACTAGATATTTGAGAAATAGCTTTTAAAACAACTGGTAGTACATATTTTTTTGTTTTGTTGTTTGACTAGATACATATTGTGTATTCAAATTACTTATTCCTTTATTGGCCTTTGGAATATATACTTTGAAGCATTGTTGATGAATATTTGCTGTTGATTTTAGATACTGTCAAATGATATAAAATGTCATTAATGGTGCTTCGAAACCATAAAATATAACGGTAACAGTGAAGGAAAGATCAGTGAGAGAGTATATAGAAGAGTATAGATGAATAAAGTATGCTGTGGAGAGCTCAATATACAGCATAAATGTGCTGTCCAGCTTGAGATACCAAACAGGCACTGGCCACTACACACTACAGGTTCAATGGTGTGACAGTCATAGCATACCTACAAAAGTGTGATGGTCATGCCAAGGTCACCCTTCAGTATGAGTCTTATGAGCTCTGCAGGTTACATTCAATGACCGCATGGCTGTCATGAAGAGTTACGATAGGCTGATAATCGACGATTCAAAGACTTATAAGTGTAAAGTGTTTTCCATATTTACTACAACATTATATTATGATGAAAAACACAAAATAATCATGTTGATATATTTGTTTCTGGCTCAGTTTTGTATTTCTGTCCTTTAGCGTGACATGAATGTCCTACGGTGTGACATGTTTTAAACGCTCACATATTTGTTTGAGCTAAACAATATGTTTGATAAACACTGAATATTGCATTAGGGAAGAACAAATTATCGTCCCTGAAAAGTTAGTATAAATTCGGACAATTTTGAACATTTAAAAGAAAGATATCCCTGTTTTTCCTCGAAGGTTTCTAATAATCTCACATCTAATGGGAAAAAAATACTTAAATGGTAATTTCTCATTAAATTAAGACTTTAAAAAATTGCAATAAATATGAAGTGTGTAACAATGTTCATAAAACTCCATCAAGCCATTTCTACATTACTTAATATATTTATTTCTTAACTTCACACCAAAGGACATATTTTCAGCAAATTGCTTTATCAACGTAAATAAATAATCAATGAATAGACCAACATTGTGACCACTTGGATTATTTGAAAGATTAATTGCTGCACTACGTAGACATATACTTTTTTCCCACATAAAAAATGTTTTGTGAAAAAAATGTTTTTTGCTGCCTATCCGTCATCTACCCATGTGCAAACCCACGCATGACAATGGTACGTTGTGTCTACAGAAAGCAGCATAGCAGGTACCCTCACCACATTGCTGCCATGATTGGTTTGGAGGACAATTACAGCAAAAGGAAGCTGTCAGGACCTCAATTCCATGTTAGCCTCCTGCGGTGCTGCAACATTACATATATACCACTGCTTTCCCCAGCGTGATGTCCACACTCAAAGATAAGATGCATTAGGAGAAGGCTAAGAGAGGAATATAGCCATTAGAAAAACCTGCATATTAGACATGAGACTACGGTATGTGGGCTATGCTGCATGTTCTGAGTATCAGTGTGTTTCCCAAAGACATAAAAAACAGGAATGGATTGAATGCCCTAGGGTCATGTCAACAAGCAGCAGCATTAGCTTCATCTGTTGTTGTGGTAAATGTGTGTGTGTGTGTGTGTGTGTGTGTGTGTGTGTGTGTGTGTGTGTGTGTGTGTGTGTGTGTGTGTGTGTGTGTGCGTGTGTGTGTGTGTGTGTGTGTGTGTGTGTGTGTGTGTGTGTGTTTGTGTGTGTGTGTGTGTGTGTGCGTGTGTGTGTGTGTGTGTGTGTGTGTGCATGCGTGCGTGCGTGCATGTGTTTGTTTGGATATGGACTGTGGTGAGAATGCAGAATTCAGAGCTCACTTGGCTCGTGCGTGTGTGTGTCCATGTGTGTGCGTGCCCTTATTAGTCCGGCAGCCAAAAGCCAAATATCAACCGAACCCAGTTTCGTCTGATAAAGTTTTTTTCTTTGCAGTTTGTGGTTGCCTAAGGTGTACCTAATAAGATTCCAGACGATGCCCGGTGATATCCCTTGAGCATTTTCAGATATTGAGCCTTTTATGCTTGATGTGCTGCAGCCATAGATTACAACAGTCTTTGGCTCCCAATTCATGTTGTACTGACCAAATACCCTATACCATACTTATTTTGTGTTTGTTTACATGGTGGGATGTGTATAAGAACAGGTGGTGAGGTATGGACATCAGTGGGGGTGGGGTCATGCATGTTTGGGGGTGGGGCATTCACCCAAAAAGCCTGATTTTCCAAGTCGGAGACACAAAGGCCAACATTTCGCCAAACGTGGCTTTATATCTCATAGTGGGTTGTTTGGTTTTGCTGTTTGTAGTTGTCCAACACTTACCCATCAGGATAAGAGTGGGTGATGTGCCAATTTCAGACATTAACCCTTTCATGTTGATTTCGCTGCAGCCATAGCCCACAAGCTTTTGACAGCTTCATAACTGCACTATGATTAACCATAGAGCATTCTGGGTGGTAGGCCTGCCACATCAAAGTGGAGAAAA
>NC_085868.1:16670002-16678065 GCF_034702125.1 Engraulis encrasicolus | reverse complement strand
CCCTCTAGAGTGGCGGAACCTTGGTTCATGGAGGTTCCACCACTGTTTTCAATGGGGGCCCAGGCTTCAACAAAATCGCCAAAAACGGGAAAACGACAAGAGACACGGAGAAGCCTATAACTATACGCGATCTCCAAGCCGAGCCGGTCGTTTTAGTGTTTGAACGGTGTCTCTATCTCGAAAGGCCTAGGAGGAGATCCATTTTCTATTTTTGCTGTCCCCCTGCACAAGACCAAGCTATAATAAAGAAACAGGACTTAGAGATTACTATAAACGGGCCTTGCTCTGCAAGGGCCATGCTCTGCATGGTCCTTGCTCCGCAAGCCCGCTTAATAAAGAAACAGGACTTAGAGATTACTATAAACGGGCCTTGCTCTGCAAGGGCCATGCTCTGCATGGTCCTTGCTCCGCAAGCCCGCTTAATAATAAAAGAAACAGGACTTAGAGATTACTATAAACGGGCCTTGCTCTGCAAGGGCCATGCTCTGCATGGTCCTTGCTCCGCAAGCCCGCTTAATGACCTGCGTTCAATAGGTTCACAGACACAGGGACAAAAGAAAACCGATACCTATTCAAAAACCTTTTCTTGTTTTTAACTGGTACTCTGAATCGCCTGCCAGAGGGTAGAAGCTCATATTCAGGCGGTGCAAACGGCGTGCATATGGACATGGAACATGAAATTACCCCAGGACGTCTGTGATTCGCCAAAATACAGTAGGTAATTCATGGTGAGATTATTACCTCACATATTACGGACATGGCACATTCGCACAGGACTAAGAACTCAGACATTCTCCGAATTACTAGGCGTCCATACTGCCCTACAAAGGCAAAAGACCTTAACATCAATTTTGGTCAAAAATGAGTTAATGTCATTTTTGGGGTATTTCAGACCATCTTTATCATGTGAATAAATATAGTGAGCCAATTTGATTGTTTTCAATGTCAAAATAAAGAAAATAGGAAGTTAAGGTATTTTGCCTTGGTACGGCTCCTTATTTTTCGCCCATGATTCAAAGGCAGAGAACCTTAACTTCCAACTGCCATTTCATAAATATAACTTTTTATTCAATTTTGATTATATTTTCTTAAATTTCAAAGTATGTTGTGTATTTATTCATGATATATTAGTCTTTCTAGACATTAATTTGTCTGCCAGGCTGTTTATCTGAACAATTTTGAGATATAATGAATTGTAATGTAATTCAATGCAATGTAAACACATTCCCGCCATATCCTAATCCCACTAAATAGGACATCTCAATGTCATATATGTAATTTAAAACAGACATTATGACCAGACCTTGCTTATAGTTTCTTATAAAATGTATAGTTAAAGTTAAAATGAAAAAAATTGAAAACAAATATGGCAGTTACTGTCTTTTGGCTCAGCATGACTCCTCACTGTTGGCCCATGATACAAAGGCAGAATACCTTAACTGCCAAATAACTGTCAAAAGTCAAATTTGAACTAAATATTTTTTGCTATACATATATATCTCCTTTATAGTAACCAACTGTCAAATTTTAGGAGCTCTAACTACTATACTTTTATCTGGAGAGAGGATAACAAAACAGAAACTTTTAAGTCATTTTTCTCAGTTTCACACTCTGGTGAGTTATGGTTCTTTGCCTTTGTAGGGCAGCATAGAGAATAAAAGTCCCATCCAAATCAGGCTTAACAACAACTAAACGGGTCCTCTGATTCTTTCTGCTCTGATCACACACACACACACACACACACACACACACACACACACACACACACACACACACACACACACACACACACACACACACACACACACACACACACACACACACACCAGGCTTGTACGAAATTCCGAATGGAAAGAATTTCAATTCAAAATAATGCCATAATATGAACACTAGGTGGTGCCATTACCTTGAATTTCTTTGAATTTAAGCTACACCACCCGTTGAAAGTACATACAACACCACCACCTAGTGTTCGTATTATGGCATTACTTTGAATTGAAATTCTGTCCATTCAGAATTTCGTACAGGCCTGACACACACACACACAAACACAATCACAAACACAAACACAAACACACACACACACACATACACACACAAAAACACACACACACACACATGCACATAGTATATGTCAAGAAAAACATCCACATGCCCTCACATACATTAGCAGTCATTAATTTCTCATTAATGCAACCCTTTTAGATGTTTAAGACAAATGAGCTGCTCCAGTGGGAAAAATGTGTTGACAATAATGACATTTTTTTTAGCTTTCTAGTGTGTGTGTGTGCGTGTGTGCCTTTGTGTGTGTACATGCACATACACACAGGCCCTCACACTTGTGACACACACACACACACACACACACACACACACACACACACACAGACAGACAGACAGACAGACAGACAGACACACACACACAGAGACAGACAGACAGACAGACAGACAGACAGACAGACAGACAGACAGACACACACACACACACACACACACACACACACACACACACACACACACACACACACACACACACACACACACACACACACACACACACACACACAGGCCCTGTGGGTTGAGTTCACACTCATTAGCAGGTTGTGGCTGTGAAGAAGCCCCCTAGTGATGGACATGTCAGTCTTGTCAGAGCGTGTTTATTACTATGATTATTTTCTTTTGTTCAGATTGTACTTTAGAAGCCACAGCAATGCTTCACAACGGTAGGGTTATCTTCTCTCTCTCTCTCTCTCGCTCTCTCTCTCTCTCTCTCTCTCTCTCTCTCTCTCTCTCTCTCTCTCTCTCTCTCTCTCTCTCTCTCTCTCTCTCTCTCTCTCTCTCTCCTTTATACATACACATTCATCATCAAGCACAGTTTCCGCCTCCAGATTCAATACATATGTAGTCATTTCAGAATATAGCTGAAATGGGGTTTTGGGGGGATTGTCAACAAAAGCCACTAATAGTTTTATTGCACTTTTCCCATCCAATTTCTGCTAATGCGTGTGTTTGTACAGTGATAACGGTGCTGTCAGTTTGTTTCTGGTGCTGTAGGTGATGGCCAGTAAGCCCACTTATGCTGCCAACCAAAATACATATTTTTATTAAAATCTTGGGAGTCATTGGAAAGTGCTAATTTTGAGCCATGGGTAGATGATATCAGCCTGTATAGACAGCTAGCTATATGTATGATCATACAGTGGTGCTCATATGTTTACATACCCCAGCAGAATATACGCTTTCTCTGGGATTTCTCGCAAAATATGAAGGATTACACAAAACCTTTTTTTCACTCATTGCTAGTGACTGGTTTAAGACATTTATTAGCAATATTCTGTGTTTACTCTTTCAAAAGCATGATCACAACCCAAACTACCCAAATGACCCTGTTCAAAAGTTTACATACCCTAGTTTCTGATGCTGAATATGGCCCTGTTTAACATCAAGGACCGCTCTAAATTGTTTGTGGTAGTTGTGGATAAGGCTCTTAATTTTCTCAGATGACAAAACAGCACATTCTTCCTGGCAGAATAGTTGTTTCCTACAATATCTTTGGGTGTCTTGCTGGAACCTCACATTTGAGGTTTCCCCTGAGTGGCTCAATGATGTTGAGATCAGGAGAGTGAGATGGTCGCTCAAAAACCATCATTTTATTCTTTCTGAAGCTAATGACGGGTTGATTTGACTTTCTGTGTCGAAATATTGTCATGTTGGCACTGTTGGAATGTCAATTCAGAAATGCAATATGAGGGGTTTGGTTGGAATCAAGTCATTGGGCAAGGGAATCATTGCATTGCAATGATCATTGCAAGGGAAATTGTTCAGGAGGCATAGGACAACCAAAAAATAACTTCAGGTGAAATATAGGACAACATGAAAAAATGTTTTAAACTGTACAGGAAAGAGGCACTTGAGGAAAAATCGGCCGTTGGGGGTTGCCAGGAGAAAGCCATTGCTACAAAAATGCAAACATGTTATTTTGCATATGATACACCAAATAGCATAGTGAGAAGCATCAGAATGCCTGTGACAAAGTCATTTGGAAAAATGAGATCAATATGGAACTTTGTTCAGCCACTATTAACAGTACCATTTGGAGAACAGTCAACTGAGCCTTTGATGAAAGTTACACCATCCCCTCTGTGAAACATGGTCATGGACCACTGATGTCATGGGGACATTTGAGTTACAAATGCAGTATACTTTTGGTCCATACTCGCAGAATGATGAATACATTGCCCTGTGAAAAATACTGGAGGAAACTTGACACACATCAGCCTTGAAACTGCACATGGTCCATTGTTTGGACATGCCAACATGACAATGTTTCAACACAGAAAGCCAAATCAACCCGTCATTAGCTTCAGAAAGAATAAAATGATGTTTTTGAGTGACCATCTCACTCTCCAGATCTCAACATCATTGAGCCACTCAGGGGAAACCTCAAATGTGAGGTTCCAGCAATACACCGACAAATATTATAGGAAACAACCATTCTGCCAGGAAGAATGTGCTGTTTTGTCATCTGAGAACATTAAGAGCCTTATCCACAACTACCACAAACAATTTAGAGCAGTCCTTGACGTTAAACAGGGCCATATTCAGCATCAGAAACTAGGGTATGTAAACTTTTGAACAGGGTAATTTGGGTAGTTTGGGTTATGATCATGCTTTTGAAAGAGTAAACACAGAATATTGCTAATAAATATCTTAAGCCAGTCACTAGCAATGAGTGAAAAAAAAGGTTTTGTGTAATCCTTCATATTTTGTGAGAAATTGCCAAGAAAGCGTATATTCTGCTGGGGTATGTAAACATATGAGCACCACTGTATATATGTATATGTATGATCCAGCCTTTATCCATGCACTCACAAATATAGTATATGAGTGATTCTACGTTTCGTGTGCGCTTTTGGCAAGCACAAAATGTCAATTATCAGGTTTTTTTTTTTTTTTTTTTCAAATAAAAGACCTACTACAAAGCGGATTCCAAAAAAGTTGGGACACTTGGTATTTTGTGAATAAAATAAAAATGCTGGCATTTTCAAAACATTCAATATGTTAATAAGGTAGAGCATTGTGTGTAGACAACATATCAGTTGTTAAAGCCCAGCACAATGATTGTTTTGGGGTAATTATGTGATCATTTAAAATTTCACCCCTGCAACAAATTCCAAAAAAGTTGGGACAGTGTCAATAAAATGCTTTTTATGTTGGATAAGACTAAACACAACACAAGGGAGGAGACTTAACATTTAAATACTTTGACTGATGGCATGATTTTATTTAAAAAATAGATATTTTGATATGCGAGACATGATTTCAGCAGCTCAACTGGTGTTTTTCTTCGACTTGTTTACCTTCTTATTATGCTTAATATGTGGCATATCCTGACTGCAAGAAAACAATTTTGTCACCTGTTTACTCTTATGATGGAACCACACTGTTGGAACATAGTAGAGATTGAAATTTGCCATCATTATGGGACAATATCTAAAGGCTGTGCTCCAAAATATAATGCCTTGATAGCTATGTATGCTGTTTAAAGTCTGAATATATCATTCAGCCCTCATTTTAATGCTCTACATGAGTAAGAAGACCATAACCAAGGCATCTCTACACCCCTTTACCATCATATATGCTGTCTTTCAGACTGACCACTATATCAAGCTGAAGTATTCATTTTCTTCATAACCTGGAGGGTGCATGACTCCATGATTTAAAAAAAGAATGAAATATTTTCCATTCTGTAATCAGAGGACAGTTTCACATGTCTCCTCGGTCCATGTAGAACGAGCTTTGCCACTTGCAACACTGTTTAATGTCTGCATCATGTGCCTTAATCAAGTGTTGTGTTTATAGTCATTTTTTCAACAGCTGTCATTGTTGGAGTGTCATAGTTTGCTTATTGACGATGGGTATGTCATGATCTCATAACTCGTGCAATGATTTTACAGAACTCTACATTACAGAAAATAAGCCTTATATGCCTGCAATTTTGATAATTCAATCTTTATGTGTAATAGATCAGTAATTAGTCCCTCAAAACCTTAGCTACTGAGTGCCACAGCCTCTCTGTGATGGTATTTTATTTGTGCATTCATGTTGGCAGTCAATATAGTTCCTTTCAAAATACTCCTCCTGTGTTACTTTTAGAATTATCCAACTATTACAAAAAAATTTGGCCCTGTCCCAACTTTTATGAGATTTGTTGCATGGGTCGAATTTTAAATGACCACATATTTACGTCAAAGATTAATCTTAAACCATTTGTTAAACAGTCTTATGAAAGGAAACATTTGCTTGATTATTTCGTCAACAGTGTTATGGACAAATACTATGTCATTTCAAATATATATATAAAATACTACACAGTTGGAACAACATACGTTTGAAAGTGCTTATGTCGCTTAACAATAATGCTGTCATTAATCTGTGCAACTGATATAGAAAATGTGATTGTTGTGATGTGATTGTCATAAGTAGGATTTTATTAACCACTGTGATACAGACTGACACATTTTTCATTTTAAATCCCTGTAACTTCTGATTTGAATTTAGTCACCCTCCTTACACAAGACTTCCCTCTCCAGAAATAATCCCTAGTATCAGTTTGTAGGATTTTTCCAACACATAAGAGATCAATAGCACAAAAACACTTTCAAAACAGTCAACCGTGTTACTCAACTGTGTTACAGTCAACAGTGCAGGGGAACAAGTCGGCTAGCCTAGAAATCTAGACGCCCCTAGCGACCGCAAATTGAATTTGCTCCCGGGGGCAGTCTAGCGGACCCCGGTCGTTTTGCGAGGCTGAAAGTTATCCGATGACAGGGCCAATCAAATCGCGAGGGGGCCGGGCTACCTAGTAAACAGGAAACTTTCTAAGAAGAAGCATGGTGTCCGTCCGTGCTACGTACAGCACGAAAGTGTTTACTTAATTTAAAAACCCTGGATGATAATACATTTCGTGGCTGACATGGATTGATGTAATAATACACCATGAACTTATGGGGCGCAAATAGATCTCAACACATTACCATTTGATCATTCGATGTTTTAAACTAGCTCGGTAAGCTAAGTTGAGCATTTTACAGAACCAGATAGTCACACGTTATTATCAGACCACTACTGTAGGTGTAGAATGAAATTGCTGCCCCAATTTCTAACAAGACACATGCAATTAAAAACGAGACATTTGGGAGCTTTGGAAGTCTTTGAGTAGCTTACTAAATAGATGGGAATGACACCGAGTCTACCAAGCTAGTGGCTAGCTAACCTGTCGTCAACAACACAGACCTAGGTATCCAGGTTAGGGTTAGTCTTAGAAAAAAACTAGGGTTAGAATCAAAAATCTAACATCAAAAAGATAACTAGCTCCGTTATATGGCGGTGGGATCGATAGTCTGGCTAGTGGGAGCGAGCTGACCGGGGAGCGTCCTGCGTTGGGAGCGACAATCCGGGAAAGTTATGGGTAGCTGGCTAGCTAACGCCGAACATGCCATGTTGACAACAATCATAAATATAACCATTTAACAAGCCCCAAATTGCTCGACATTTTGCTGATTGATCAAGGAGGGTCATGTGGTTGAAAACGAGGCATTTTTGAACTGTATAAGTGAAAACACGATTTATTAGGAAACTTGTTTGTGGCTATGGTCATCACACGAATTCACTGCTACGACGGCTGGAAGTTGCCGCTACAAAGAGGCCCTCGCTAGTGGCTAGCTAACCTGTCGTCAATAGCAGAGCTAGGTATCCAGCCTTGTATTATATGCCTGCCGCAAATTCTAATAAGATCCATGTCATTAAAAACGAGACATTTGGGAGCTTTGAAAGTCTGTAAGTCGCTTACTAAATAGATGGGAATGACACCTGGTCTACCGACCTAGCGGCTAGCCATGTATTAGTTATGGGTATACAGCTAGCTAGCTAACACCGAACATGCCATGTTGACAACAATCATAAATATAACCATTTAACAAGCCCCAAATTGCTCGACATTTCGCTGATTTATCAAGGAGGGCCATGTGGTTGAAAACGATGCATTTTTGAACTGTATAAGT
>NC_085868.1:16662502-16665002 GCF_034702125.1 Engraulis encrasicolus | reverse complement strand
ATGATTCATGAGCCATATTAGGTGCCTAGTAGGTACTATATAAACCATCATTTCAAACGGGCATACAAATCCACCAGGGGAAAGCAAGATGTGGACAGAAGGGCCAACAGCAAACTTGCACTGCAACAGCAGGTGAGACAAGAGGGACCAAAAGCCAGGGCAAAACCACATAGCCAATGGACCCAATGCTGCTGATGGCGTGAGGGTAACAGAGAAGGAAGGTCCACTGGTGGAGAACGAGCCCCCCACGCGAGCACGAAGACCCAGTAACATCTATCAGCTGCAGGGGGTGACACGGAGACGTCCCTGTCACTGCTCCGCCACCAGGAGACGTTTCAGGATAAAAGGAGCGAAACGTTGGTGAATGGTGGTTCCTGGCTGATGACCCTACAGCTGACCCATGGGCACCGGAGGAGGTGCGAAAGGCAGCAATGCCCAGCAGGATGTAACACCTTCCTGTACTATCCTCAAACATGTCCAATAGGTTGTAACATGGTCCATTTAAACCTCTCAACTTCTCTCAGTGCATGTGTGTTCAAGTGAAGATTTTGTAAAATGCCAAACTTTTACTCACAGTGATAACTCATATTCACCAACAGAACAAGAAAATGTCTCATTCATTTTATTTAATTAATTAGTCTCTCCCTTTCTACAACAGGTGACTTCGTACATCATCATTAGACTATTCTCATCATCCAATCACGACCTGTGGAGCTGGGGATTCCTTCTAAGATGCAAATGCATTCTATAGGTAGCCTGTTCAACAAACAGATAAACTGGCTTGACTTACAAATGCACTGTTTGAAGACCCAGAAAACCTGTTTTTTGTACAGTTGTGTTTACAGTCAATTTAAATAAAACTTGTTTGTATTACATTCACTTTACTCTCTCATAATTGTTTTCTTATAGGCTTTTCAGAATACAACCATATGTGCCACTTTTGCATAAATGTTTACAGTTAGTTAAGAAACTTGAAAATGTCAAGCTGTTGCAAACTGCCTCAAAGCCTTAGACTCCAGAGGGTTAAGGGGGTAGGCTATGTTCGCCTCCATTGTCCGACAGGAGGATATGTGATCCTTCCACAGACTTTATTGTAAAGATGGGAGCCTGCACCAAACTGATTATCTCGTGCCATGTCAGCTAATGTCAATACATTGTACGTACGTTACACTTATAACTTCAATGTTAATAAAAGTCAATAATGTTCCTGTTTGGCTCTCGAGTCTTCAGGGTAGGAATATATAGGTCTAGTATACGGTAGGCCCATATTTGTGCTTCATTTCACTCTGTTCCGCCTCCTGTCTCTTTGAAAGGGTAAAAGGGCAATTTAGCATGGGGGTGTGGGTGGTGTAGAGGTGGTATATCTTTTTTAAAGCCTCACCTTCCCCCACGCAAAGCAGGAGCAGAAGCTGGAGCAGCTCTCTAAAGAAGGAGGCAATACCGGGATCCATTTTCAGCCTGGTACATCCCGCAGGCATGAATATTTATCGCTCTGTCTCATGCATGCATGCTCTCTAGCTCTCTCTCTCTCTCTCTCTCTCTCTCTCTCTCTCTCTCTTTCTCGCACACAGACACACAGAGACAGACACACACAGACACACTGAATGTTCACACACTTCTATATTCCTGAGCCCCCCCCCTACACACACACACACACACACACACACACACACACACACACACACACACACACACACACACACACACACACACACACACACACACACACACACACACACACACACACACACACACTCATACAAACACCACATACTTGTAATAAATTCCTCACTGATATGCATACACACTTGTACACAAACCCTCACACATACACACACCTACTCAAATTCTCTTATATCCTCACTTAGGTTCTCTCGCTTCTCTGTCTGCCTCTCAGTCTCCTGTGAGCAAAAAAACCCATCCAGGTACCATCTAGTGCATCCAGTTAAAGCCTCTTCTCTTCACAGCCCCAGTTCCCATCAGATAATGATTTCATCCATAATATTAAGCAGACATTTATGCATTAAATATGCCTCTCCACCGTGACTGACGGAGTGCATAGATTTTCATTTGCCTCGGCTAAAAGGCACAGTAATTGAAATATTATATGCTCCATCTCGCCCTCCGCAGTGATGCAATACTTCATGCAACTGTATATGTCTGTTAATGAGACTTTTTCGTTTTAAAAATGAATGTTATCTACTTGCCCTGCTTTGTTATGACTGCTCTTCTATCGCTTTAGAACTAAGTTGTTACTGTAAGTAAAAGGCAGACTCCATGAATTTAAGATAAAAACGTATACCCTAAAAATGTTATCCGTTAAAAAGTTGCCCTACTTACATGATCCTCCCATAAGAGGCGAAGAGTATAACCTGCATTGATGTGTTAACACGGAAGGGAAACGCGGACCTGAGGTGGAGGTGAGGATGTGCTTTAAGCGATGGTTTGTAGTAGATACACTATAATGCCATTTGAACCTTGACATCCATCCAGTAGTCCA
>NC_085868.1:16640002-16657502 GCF_034702125.1 Engraulis encrasicolus | reverse complement strand
TGTCTATGTCTGCATCTGTGTACCTGAAACTGTAATATTTTTATGTCTGTAACTTTGTGTCTGTCAAGCTGACCATATGACTGTGTGCAAATCCATATGGCTATACAGCCACTCCTCATTCTAGCTGTCTTTTTTCTGTCTGTCTGTCTTTGTCTGGGTGTGTATTTGTATGTATTTCTGTGTCTGTTCGCCTACTTGTCTACTGCTGTGCCTACTTGTCTATCCCTAGCTGCCTTTGCGTCCATTTTAGTGTCAGTTTGCCTGCCTGTCTATCCAGCCATCTGTCGGTGTGGCGGCCTCTCTGCCAGCCACTCTTCCCATGCCCGATTATACAGTGCTGTGTTTACCTGTGGTTGGGACTGCCTCTCCATCTGTTTGTCTAGCTTCACAGACCAGTTGACGGACTCCAAAGCACTCTCGTCTGAGTCAAGGTAGAAGAGCCATTTCAAAAAACCTTTATTCTACATTGGGCTATACAGACATAGAAATGCCTAGCACCCCCATATTCAATTAGCGGCCAGCGGTGGGGCATCTATTTGTCGCCCTCGGATAATTATGAAAAATGTAATGTATATATATATATTTTTTTTTTAAATGGCTCGTGTTGGCCATTTATTGGGAGGACTTTGGAAAAAGTGGCCCTCGGGGACTTTTAATTGAGTACCCCTGGCCTAGCAGTTTCAGCCGTCTGGCCTACATCAGGGCATGGTTGCCCCGGAATAGAATAAAGTATCTTTAAATAACTGATACTTTGACTCAAAGCCGAGTGATTTGGATTCAGTCAACCAGTCTACAAAGCCTTAAAGGGACACTGTGTGAGATTTTTAGTTGTTTAATTCCAGAATTCATGCTGCCCATTCACTAATGTTACCTTTTTCATGAATACTTACCACCAGCATCAAATTCTAAGTATTCATTATGACTGGAAAAATTGCACTTTTCATACATGAAAAGGGGGATCTTCTCCATGGTCCGCCATTTTGAATTTCCAAAAATTGCCATTTTTAGCTGCAAAAATGATTGTACACAGACCATACTAGAAAATATTTGTTAAATACTTAGTAAACTTTTATGTAAGATCAAATTTGGCAATAGGCAGCCCAATTTCAGTAAGCAGCATAGTTGCAGTACCTTTTTTGACCATTTCCTGCACAGTGTCCCTTTAAAAGGAGTAACCAGATGCACTCCTTCTACCTACCTTCGTCCCGCCGCACTGCTCCCTTGGGGTGCCATTGGAGTGCTGTGTCACAGCAATGGGAGTTGGAGTTTCCCATTGGGCTTTATATCTGTCTGTCTCCCTCTAGCTGTCTTTCTTCATGGTTGTCTCTTTGCCATTCTGCCAATACTCAAAGGTGTTATTGTGTGTCTGTGTGTTTGCTACAGTAGAATACTCCTGTCTGTGTTGATCTGTCTGTTGTTGTGCCTATCTGTCTGTGTGTCTTCGTGGTTGTTTCTCTCACACTCTGCCAACTAATTGTGTGTCTGTTTGTTTGTGCAGCTACTGTATTCCCTCACGAAAATTGAACATGGTACATCATGGTTTTCATTGTTTTTTTTAGTTTTTTTCATAGCATAGTTCGTGACTATGGTTCGTTCACGCTTTGACTAACCATGACGAAAATTAACCATGGTTTTACTAAGAAAACGAAAGATTGGCTTGACCACATTGGCTTTACACTTAGTTAACGCAAACGCCTTTTATCCAATACTAGTGACAGTCCTCGGAGCAATGGAGCAATATCTCCAAGTTGCTCCTGCTGGAGGGGTGTTAACCTGCGCAGCAGTCACTGCCACAGGTGTGTGAATGGGTGAATGTGAGGCATACAATGTAAAGCGCTTTGAGTGCTCAAAGTGTGGAAAGGCGCTATATGAATGCATTACATTTACCATATATATCTGAACGTCTCTTTCTTCTGCATGCGTCTGCCTAGCAGGGGGGGGGGGGCACCAGACCTATTTTACAGGGGCATGTGCCTGGGTATTAATTTGCTGTACCCCTGTATGAGTTTCAGAAAAAAAAACCTTGCTACCTTGGAATTTAGCTCAAGTTTAGCATGCAGAGTAATCTACTATTTACTAAGTGTTATTAATGCTTTACAAGCAGACATTAAAATAAAGTGTTACCCATTTACTATATCTATCTGAAAGTCTCCATTTTCTGTATGTGTCTACCTAGCTGTGTGTCTGTTGGTCTTCATGGTTGTCCGTTGACTGCATGCTTGGCGCTCCTCCCAGGCGTGGTTATGTTACGGGGCGTTGTGTTCAGCGCACAGCTGTGCAGTCTTAGCGAGGAGGGGGATGGGGGGGGGGTGCGCTGGGGCAGGCATAGCGGCCGACTGTTGTTGGAAAGGAAATGCGCTCTTTTTCTCTCTCTCTCTCTCCATCTCCCTCCCCTCCTCTTTCTCTCTCTCTTTCCCTTACTCTCTCGAACTCTCCAGGGAATTAAACTGAGATGTACTCACACCCACACAGGCTGTAGAGCAGGCGTCCACACCCCTGATAAAGAAAGAAAGAGAGAGAGAGAGAGAGAGAGAGAGAGAGAGAGAACATTTGGGGAGCTAAAAAGTTGTGTGTGTATGTGCGTGTGTGTGCGCATGTGTGTATAACTGTGCATGTGTGTGAGCGCAAATGTAAGGGGTGGAGGGTTACATTTGACGGTCAAAAGGGAGGAGTGTGCGCCTAAGTGATATGGGAATATGTGTGTGTGTGTGTGTGTGTGTGTGTGTGTGTGTTTGTGTGTGTGTGTCTATGTGGGCGTGCGTGTGCGTGTTCATACAGTATGTGTGTGAAAGACAAAAGTTTGGGGGTGCGGTCTGTGTGTGTGTGTGTGTGTGTGTGTGTGTGTGTGTGTGTGTGTGTGTGTGTGTGTGTGTGTGTGTGTGTGTGTGTGTGTGTTGGTGTATTTGGGCTGTGTGTGTGTATGGGGGGGGGGGGGAGGGGCTGTGTGTTTGTGTGTGTGTGTGTGTGTGTGTGTGTGTGTGTGTGTGTGTGTGTGTGTGTGTGTGTGTGTGTGTGTGTGTGTGTGTGTGTGTATGTGTGTGTGTGTGTATGTGTGTGTGCGCAAGAGAAACTCTGGGGGTGCGGTCTAGCCCATGCACATGGTCTGTCACGGTGTTCAGCCAAGCAGGCAGGCAGGCAGGCAGGCTTGTCATCTGGTGCGCAGCAGTACTCTAAGTGTGTTTAGCTAACTCCATTACAACATTACTACTCCACGCTGCAAGGCTCCCACCGCAAGGCTACCACACTACAGCAGTTTCCTACCAGGCTAGAGTGGGCACAAATTAGTCGCCACTCCTCTTCCTCCTCCTCCTCCTCGGACTTGTTAAACCACCTGGTGAGTGAGACGTGGGCACGTACAGCTTTATTAATTGCTTTTGTGTGGATAATGTCTCAAATGCCTCTCCGCTCTGCTAACCCACTATCTCACTTCTCTCTCCCCCCTCCCTTATTCACTTTTGCGTTTTTCAGCTCTTATTTCTCTCTAACTCTCTCTCTCTCTGCTTTCTTGCTTTCTCTTTACTTTCTTTCTATTCCTTCCTACCTTCCTTTGTGTCTCTTTCTGTTATTCTCTCTCTCTCTCTCTCTCTCTCTCTCTCTCTCTCTCTCTCTCTCTCTCTCTCCCCCTAGCTTTATCACTTGTGGGTTGCCGTTCTTATCTATCCTTGTGCGTCTGTTGGAAGGCTTTCACTCTTAAAGAGGACAGCAATGTGAAAAAATGGTAGAGATAGAAAAAAAAGAAAATGAGTGTCTGCTTGGAGGCAGCTCTTTCTCCCAAACGAAGTAATCGCTGGTCTCATTCTGTCACGCCGTCAGCATTCACTTTGACAAATAAGGCTCATCACAGGCCTGTGCCATCAGAGTGCTACTCTCAGGCGAGCATTTGCTGTTAATAAAGCAACATGTTAATTGGCAGTCTCTCTTGAACACAAGCCTCATGATGACCTCATGGAAAAGTACTGGAGAGGTTTTTGTTCTGCCTTTTTTTTCTTTTTAAAGTGGTGGTCATAAAGTTTCTACTACACCCTGAGACAGTTGCTTGTGCAGGCAGAGGGGTTAGGTCCAGTCCAGTACAAAAAAAAAAAAACGCCCAACAGTCCATCACAACTTTCAACTTCAACACAGTTTGACCCCAAGAGAGGTGAAAAGGGCAAAGTGTCTCTGCAGTGAAGGAGAAGGAGCCCCTCAGCCAGTTTTCATATTTTGAAAGAGACTCACAAGGGTCCCTCCAAACTTTATTGCAACCTACCAATTGATATTGCAGCACACAGTACAGAACACTCTACAATACACAAGGCTGAAGCCCTCAACACAATCTCTCCCCAGTACTGGTTCTTTGCAGCAATGCCATAGAATAACCTTTTCTACTTTATCCAATGAAGTATCTGGTGTAAAATTGTTTTTAAGAACCAATTTTATGTAAATGCCCAAGAGGTTTTTGTGTTTACTGTCGAGGACGCTCTGTTTGGCATGCAGTTGGCAAGTGTTTAAGATGCTCCAGATGGACTTATGGAGTATGCACTATATTATGCCTTGTGTACACCAAGCGCGACCTACGCGACCCAGGTAGCTGAGGTGGTTGAAGAAGTTTCGCCATGAATTTGCTTTATTCGCTCTGGACACGGCATTGACATGTTTGATTTAGCTAATCACATAATGGCTCTAACTTGACAGCCTAGGACATTCAGAGATATGAACGTTCCAGTTGGTTTTCGCCAAACCGCGTCATAGCTCATTACCATTAGATTAGCTTGACTTTAATCGTTGAAATTTGGTCTGGTTGCTCAGTTCGCTTGGCTCCTGGCGAATTCGCTCTGGTAGCTTTATTAGCCTTCCCTCCATAGAGAAGTAATGACTTCCGCCACTCTGGTAGCATAGGTCAAGCTTGGTGTACACAAGGCATTTGTGTTCCAATTGTACGACAATGTCCCTTGTCAAGTGAAATGAATGTGATCATTGCTACCCCATACTGAATGTGTGTGCGAACACGTGCGTACCTCCATCTCTGTTACTGTTTTCATGCCAACCAGGGGTCCGTTTCTCGATTCTTGTCATTGCTAACCGTCTTAAGACCGTCTTACCGTTCCCTTGGATTTAGTGGTGAGCGTCGCTGTCGAGAGAGAGTTGAGTCGCTCTTACGAAGGACTTTGCTAACGACGATAGCAAAGACGCTTTCGAGATACGGACCCCAGAACAGTGCCGGTGCTCATGCCCGCACCAGTTATGTTCACCACTAAAGTGCTTACCTGCGAACCATCCGCGCTCATACAGGGGTCAGAACTATTTGCGCACATGACTGTGTGTTACCTGGATGAATCTGTTGATGTCCATGTTGTTGCCACGGTTAGCGGAGAAATTCCAAGTATTTATCAGTTCGCATTCCGAACCAACTTTTCGGTTCACAAACACTAAGATCTGCAGCAAGAACACACCGACCGGTTTGCATTTAGGTGCAGGAATGGGCACTGGTACATTTATCAGTCGACCAGAACGCGCCATGTTTGTATGCTAGGGCTGTAACGATACACTCAACTCATGATTCGGTTCGTATAATGATTTATGACCTACGGTTCGATACACCCTACGATTTCACATTATAAAATAAAATTATGAATAAAAATTATGAAAGTTTATTGGAAGAATATGTTACAAGAGGCTAGTAATAACTTTAAAAAGTTTAAATATAATAATGATGATGATTTGAAGCTTGGAAGCACTCTGACTTCATATCATGTGGTTGTTTTTTGGACTGATGGGTAACAAAAGTTTGAAAGGTCATATCACGATACTGGCTCCTTGTATCGCGATACAGTATTGCGAGTCTCTATATCGCGATTTCTTGATTCGATACAATATCGTTGCAGCTCTTGTGTATGCATATCTGAATTAATGTGCGTGTGTTTGAGTTTGTGTCTGTGTTTGAGCATTGTTGGATATGGGCATCTGTTTCATTGTGATAATATTCTAAATATACCCATGGCTTGCAGAGGAATGTTGAGTAGCCATGCTCTAGAGAAGCACTTAAACCCTTTAACACCCCTGCCACACACACACACACACACACACACACACACACACACACACACACACACACACACACACACACACACACACACACACACACACACACACACACAAGCACTGTGCATAATACTCTGGTGAGGTCTTACCAATGACATCCTGAAACAACAGAGTAATATTGCCCTTGTCTGTGTTGCAAGCTTTGTCCTTCACTTTTTATTGCATGGATACTTGACCACATCGCTTGCCTTTCATGTAAAGCAATGTTATCAAATTGTAATCGCAAGTATACAGTACGTATGTCCTTGCATCACAAGCCAACGATGTGTCTATTTTTTTCTTCTTCTTCGCTTCGCAGGTCCAAGCAGACTTCAGACCATTCTCCGTCCTCTGAAGCCCATCACCTCCTGGCATCACCAGCTGCTGTACTGTAGGACCTCCTTTACCTTTGAGCGCTATAGAAACCATTGGGCTTCCAGTATAAGTTACATAATCCCCGGCCTAAGCAGCAGCCTTCAAACACTCCAGCATCCTTGAAGTGGAGACCTTCAAAGCCCTCTGTACCTTCAAGTTCAACAGCATTGTTTTGAGTTCCCCAGTGTCCTCAATAGCTGCTGTGCCCTTGGAGTTGAGACAGTCGAAGACCAATTACAGCAGGCTATATTCTCAAAGGGTTAGCTGTAGCGTCATCAGCATCCGGGTCAGTAGCGGGGTCTACACTCTGACCTCCGACCTCTGACCACTTCAGTGTCCTTGCGCGCTGTTGTCTTTGAGGTCGTGACCTCCGAAGGCTCCGTCAGCAGAGAGTAGGTCCACCGGCAAACAAACATGAACCACACAGTGCTCCCGACAGACTTTCCAACACCCCACACGTGGAACCCAAGTCGTGCAACCGACGATAACGGTACACATTTTTTTCCCCCTTACAATTAAACTTGTCGTGTGTCTGTGTGTGTATGTGTGTGTGTGTGTGTACTGCACCAATCTACCTTCGTAATACCACTGCAAAAAGGTGAAGCCCTCGGTCCACGTGGGGCCCAAATCCTGGACCCCACATATTTTGACCCCTTTTGCTGTGGTAGTTTTGTTCTTACTGGTAAAAAAAAAAAACCTGTGAAAACATTTCCTCACTGACAGGTTAGGGTTAAGGATTGTTTTAGTTTAGCATTCTTTAGCTATTGTTAGGGATATTAAGGTACAAACACATTACGATTGGGCTGTGTGTGTGTGTGTGTGTGTGTGTGTGTGTGTGTGTGTGTGTGTGTGTGTGTGTGTGTGTGTGTGTGTGTGTGTGTGTGTGTGTGTGTGTGTGTGTGTGTGTGTGTGTGTGTGTGTGTGCGTGTGTGTGTGTGCGTGTGTGTGTGTGCGTGTGTGTGTGTGTGTGTGTATGTGTGTGCGTGTGTGTGTATGTGTGTGTGTTTGAGAGAGAGAGAGAGAGACAGGGAGTGTGTGTGTGTGTGTGTGTGCGTGTTCGTGTGTGTGCGAGTGTCTATGCGTATGTGTGTGTTTGTGTGGCAGGACATGTGCTCACTGTTGTTGTTGTTTCTGCTGCTGTTGTTGATGCTGTTGTTCTTATGTTTTTTTAAAGAGTTGTGCTGCTGTGGCAGTAATTGTTTACAAAAAAAGTTAATTCTAATCGAAAAAGTGTCAAATAGACCAAAATTTTCATCTCAAAATCAGAGCCAAGCCTAATACCAGACAAAGTGACTCAATACTTTGAGCCTTGTTGTTACAGTCTTGCAGCCAGCAGGGCTGGACTGGGGGAGAAATAGGGCGTGGGCACTTTTGGCTTAAAGGGGCCCCTCATAATTAGCTGCTCAGAACAGACTCACCGGTGGGCCCCGCACCCTCGTGGGCCCCTATTTTCAGAAATGTAAAAAATAAACTTTTTTTTTTTTACACAAGGACCATAAGGATGTTAAAAAAAACAAACATACTATATATTTTGTTTACATTTCTGAAAATAGGGGCCCACAAGGGTGCGAGACCCACCTTACATTTCTGAAAATAGGGGCCCACAAGGGTGCGAGGCCCACCTTACATTTCTGAAAATAAGGGCCCACAAGGGTGCGGGGCCCACCTTACATTTCTGCAAATAGGGGCCCACAAGGGTGCGGGGCCCAAAGGGAAATGCCAGCTATGCCATGGTGGCCAGTCCAGCCCTTGCAGCCTGTACTGTACTGTGCTGTGCTGCAGCTGCTGTTGCCAGTGATGATGATGATGATGTAAGGGAGCCGCAGTGAGTGGAGGCTACAGATGTATGGCCATGGGGAGCTGTGGAGGTTGTGATCTATACTGCACGCTGCATGCTGCAGTACTATCTGTCACTGGGGTTGACTGTGTGAAGTGTATTGTGTTGATTGTGTGTGTGTGTGTGTGTGTGTGTGTGTGTGTGTGTGTGTGTGTGTGTGTGTGTGTGTGTGTGTGTGTGTGTGTGTGTGTGTGTGTGTGTGTGTGTGTGTGTGTGTGTGTGTCAGTGTGTGTGTGCGTGTTTGTGTGTGCGTTTGTGTGTGTGTGTCTGTGTGTGTGTGTGTGTGTTTGCGCACGCTTGTGTGTGTGTGTGTGTGTGTTTGTGTGTGTGTGTGTGTGTGTCGGTATGTGTTTGCGCGTGCACGTGTTTGAGTGTGTGTGTGTGTGTGTGTGTGTGCGTGCGTGCGTGCGTGTGTGTTTATGTGTGGGTGGGTGGGTACTTGTGTGTGTCTGAGAGTGTGTGTGTGTCTGTGTTTATGTGTTTATGTGTGTGTGTTCGTGTTTATATGTGTGTGCGGGCGGCGGTGGTATAGCAGGACATTTTCCTGACTTTTCACCAGCATTGTAAGGACGGCGATGTTTATCAGGACATGAAAACGTCCTTGTAAACATAAAATTATAACACCATTTTCTGACTTCCAAATGACCCCCCAGCACCTTTTTGTAAAATGTGCTTATAACCCCCTACAATGTCCTGGTAAACATAACATTATAACACCCTTTTCTGACTTCCAAATGACCCCCCAGCAGCTTTTTCTAAAATGTCCTCACAACCCCCTACCTGACATTTCTGTGTGTGGAGTTGTATGGAACTTTGCCCCCTATCGACCCAGCAATGCCACTGCAGCCTATACACATTCCCGCACAATTCCATACACAGGCATACACAACAGTTACACAACAGCTACAAGGCCAATATGGCAAGAATAGTGCAAATTATGATACAAGCATGAAATTTGGCAGGTATGTGCTTCAGACCCTTACAATCAAATCTACCCGATTTGCCACTTGAAATGGCGGCCATTTTCCAAGATGGCCGCCAAAAAATACCCCAAAAGTTGATTTATTGCAAAGAATTGACATATTATATTATGATACAAGCATGAAATTCAACATGTTTGTGCTCAAGACTAGCATAATTAAATCTACCTGATTTTCCACTTGAAATGGCGGCCATTTTCCAAGATGGCCGCCAAAGAAAACCTCAGAAATTGATTTTTTGCACAGAAATGACCAAACAAATTGTGATACAAGCATGAAATTCGACATGTTTGTGCTCAAGACTAGCATAATTAAATCCACCTGATTTGCCACTCGAAATGGCGGCCATTTTCCAAGATGGCCTCCAAAAAGACCCCAGAAATTGATTTATTGCACCAAATTGACCAAGCAAATTATGATACACACATGAAATTAGGCATATATGTGATCAAGACCAATACAATCAAATACACCTGATTTGCTAGGCCTACTTGAAATTACGGCCATTTTCCAAGATGGCCACCAAAAAGACCCCAGAAATTGATTTATTGCACCAAATTGACCAAGCAAATTATGATACACACATGAAATTCAGCATATATGTGATCAAGACCAATACAATCAAATCCACCTGATTTGCTATTTGAAATGGTGGCCATTTTCCAAGATGGCGCCTGTTGTATAGAATTGCAAATGTGGTCTAAATTGTTCATTATCCTTAATTCAGATGATGAGGTGATAGAGATGTGTCCTCCAATGACAAATAACCCCTTATAACATACTAATAATATGTTGATAACATTCCAATAATGCCAGTTATGCACCCCCACCCCCCAACAAAAAAGGACTGCTAATGACATGTTAATAATGCAATGACAATGTGGTAATAATATGCTAATTCATGGTTTTATCAATGTTGCTCTTACATAATGTGGCGATGTTGCTCTAACGTGCCGATAGCATGGTAATAGCTAATAATGCCAGTTCTTGATGCCGAGGGAGAGTGGTGCGTGATGATGCTACTAGAAAAATCCAAAATAAATAAAATGTAAATAAGCTGTTGAGGCATCAACATAGCTACATCCTGATGAGAAACAACAGCCTAAGTGAACAATCACGTAGAATCATGAACAACAACAACACTGGTTTATTCACCAGTGCAGTTTTACCCAATGGCCTATTGGAATAACTTATGAGGACTCACGCTTTATACTGTTTTATGGACATTTATAGTTATAAACACTTAACAAAGACTATGTTAAACCTGTATTGTCTTCAAAATGGCAGTGATCTTTATCTTGAAGTCTTTACCTGTTACATAAGGCTCTCTTTAATGTCTTAGCAATGCTGTTATGATGTAGTTGAGTCTTTCCAGCAAAGTGTGAACGGGCCTGTCTTTTTGAGGAGGTTAGGAGTCTATGGCTGAATCTCATTTCACCCCCTTGAGGGCTGTGTATACTCTCTTTGCCGCCTGTCGCCCAGAGGTCAACGCAGACAGTTTGATTTTTGCTCGATCTGGTCTGCGCTGTGAGGATTCAAACTACCTTCAATACAAGGAGTAAACTATACATGTCTTTTGCCTTGTAGCTACACGGCTACACAGCTACACAGACTCAACAACAATGGAAATGAAACATGTAATAAACGTCAACCTGTATTTTTGATTGCACTAGCCACCGCAGTAGTTTGGAACAAGGAAGAAGCTCATTGTCGAAAACAGGTTGCACAAAGCAGAATGAAGTATGGAAACACTATTTACTGTTCCGATTTAACTTCAGCATCGTAACTTGCAAGTGCTCATGTTGTCTTTGGTTTGTGTAAATAAATGAAGCTACAAAGCATGAGGAACTTATTTAATTAACATCTCGTAGTCTGTAGCTCAGTGAAGGTTAGAACAAGGAAGTAGCTATTTGTTCTCGAGCACAGAGCAGCCTGGTCGAGAGGACCAATCACAGCGGCTCTTGCTGCCGTTAACCGCGGAGCTGTCTGGAATCAGGAAGTCCTGGAGCAATGGGAGGAGGGGCAACAACGCTACTTTGGATTCCAGTGGAAGCGGGGCCAGCAGTTGGCGTATGAACCGCCTGCATAGTTTGCTGAGTGAGAGGGGCTGGTAATAATACTCCTCCAGTCACCCGTTCCTGTAAACATCTGAGCCCTTTGGTCCAATAGCATGTTTGCTATTCGAGTGCAATATCGTCTGACGGCAGCTGCCTTCTCAGCGTCCTCGTTATCTAAGCCCTCTTTCAGATAGCACACTAACCACTACGTCACATTGTCCCCATTATGGGTCACCGCATTCACACTGGCACCTCCTTCGAGCAGCAGTAGGATGTTTTCAAAGTTGCTATGGGCAACTTCTTGTTTAAGACACGGTACGGATGAGAGTAGTCCTACTGTTGCAGTCGCATGCGTTAACATCAGCTCCCAGCTGCAGTAACATCCTCAGACACGGCAGTTTATGGCAGTCTTCAACTGCCTTGTCGAGAGCACTGGTCTCAAAGATCTCGTCTCTGCTGTTGATTTCTGCTCCATGTTCCACCAGTAGCTACACCATGAAGGGATAATTACCTCTCACCGCCTCACACAGGACACTGTAGTAAGGCCACCTCTCATACACGCCTCTCTTAGCGCAGCAGTGTGCATGCGGCGCCCAGTCTTCTTCTCAGACCTGGGTCCTCAGGTTTCGGATTCTTTTTAGGACAGTGAAGGCGCGTGGACGCACCAAAAAGTTCAGGCTCAGGATTTTTTTCACTTTAATCCCTGCTGACTGTATTCATTCGGTACAGCACTGTACCGTACCGAAGGTCTTTTCGGTACGGTTCGGTACGAATAGAATGCACCGTTACAGGCTTAACAGCTAGACTTCAGTTGTGGTCTGTAGCGCAGCAATATGCATGCGCCGCCCAGTGTTCTTCTCCGAGCTGCACAGTACAGGGCACAGCTGACACCACGCTGAAATATACAAAAGCAGATTCCAAAAAAGTTGAGACACTTGGTATTTTGTGAATAAAAGCAAAGTGCTGCCCTTTTCAAAACATTCAATCCATGCATAAGATTGCCAATAACACAACGTCAACATGTGTGCCCTGTACTGTGCAGCTCGGAGAAGAACACTGGGCGGCGCATGCATATTGCTGCGCTACAGACCACAACTGAAGTTTAGCTGTTAAGCCTGTAACGGTGCATTCTATTCGTACCGAACCGTACCGAAAAGACCTTCGGTACGTACGGTACAGTGCTGTACCGAATGAATACAGTCAGCAGGGATTAAAGTGAAAAAAATCCTGAGCCACATATGACCCAATGTACCACATACTAACCATGTCTGTGTATTGTATTCAGACCGACCTGATATACCACATATGACCCAATGTACCACATACTAACCATGTCTGTGTATTGTATTCAGAAAGCTTAAACAAACAACGCTGACAGGAGAGGAGTTCACTGTTAGGTGCCACTGCGGGAAAGTCTGCAGAAGCACCAGAGGGCTCAAGCAACACCAGAGCAGGTCAAGGTGTGGGACACCAGCAACTCAGGAGTAGCGCACAGACCCAGAGTCTGGTCAGACGATGGAGATCCACAGCCGGGAAGCACACCACAGCGCTAAAGATCTCTCAGCACCTGAGGAGCCCGAACACCAGAGACCAACCCATGTGAACCCCTCTCCAGCAACACCACTCCAAGTTGCAAGGAGAGAAAGAATCCAGTGGCCAAAGATGGCAGATAACAATGACCTGGAAGGGATCCTGGAAGCAACCTCATCAGGCCCAGTACACAGAAAGATCGATGCAACCACGGCCATTGTATACAACCTCACCAAGGAGAGATTCGGCACAGTGGAGCGGAGAGGCCAACGACAGCCACAGCAGCAACCGAACAGGAGGGAGAAGGAAATTCGCCGCCTGAGGGGTGAGATAAAGGGACTAAACAAGCTGTTCAAGACCAGTTCAACACCTGAGAAATAGGGGATCAAAGATCTAACAAGCAAGCTCCGGGAACAGCTGTGTTAGCTCAGGAGAGCAGAAAACCTCTGAAAGCAGCGGCGTAAGAAAGAGAAGCGGCGCGCCCAGTTTGTTAAAGACCCCTACAGCTTCACCAAGGCGCTTCTGGGACAGCAGAAATCTGGTACGCTTTCCAGCTCTAAATTGGAGACAGAAGAGTTCCTTGCAGAAGCCCACAGCGACCCTACCAGAAGCCGGGGTTTAGATGCCAATCGCAACATCTTGAGGCCTGCAAAACCAACCATTGCGCTGAACGCAAAAGAACCTACCTGGCAGGAGGTTCAGGACGTTGTCCGCAAGGCCAAATCAGCATCTGCCCCCGGCCCCAGTGGTATACCTTACAAGGTGTACAAAAAATGTCCAAAGCTACTCAAGAGACTCTGGAAGATCTTGAGGAAGATCTGGGCAAAGGGCACAATACCAGCAAGCTGGAAACTGGCTGAGGGATGTATTGTGCCAAAAGAGGAGGGATCCTGCAATTGCCCAATTCAGAACAATATCTCTCCTAAGTGTGGAGTGCAAGATCTTCTTCTCCGTTCTGGCAAAAAGGATCACCTCCTACATGACGCAGAATCACTACATCAACACGTCTATCCAGAAAGGTGGTATCCCAGGCTTTTCAGGCTGCCTAGAACACACCTCAATGATCAGCCAGTTGATCCAGGAGGCGAAAAAGAAGAAAAGCGACCTGACAGTGGTGTGGCTATACCTATATACGGGTCAATACCTCACAATCTCATCCAAGAGGGGCTCAACCACTACTACATCCTAGCGTCAATACAAGACCTGATCTCTGGCAACCTCACCGGGTTCAGACTGAGATTTACATCTGCACTCTTCACTACCAACTGGCTAGACCTCCAAAAGGGAATTCCAACAGGATGTACCATCTCCCCCATCTTATTCATCATGGGAATGAATCTGTTGATATCCTCAGCCGAGGGCATAACCCGGGGCCCAACGCTGGACTCTGGAATAGTCCAACCAGCGCTGAGAGCATTCATGGACAACATCACGGTAACAACCGTGACCCACGTCCAAGCAAGGTGGGTGCTGGAGACGCTGGGAAGTGTAGCCTCCTGGGCTGGGATGCTGTTTAAAGCCAGAAAATCCAGGCTCATGGTCATCAAAAAGGGCAGAGTGACCAGCAAGTTCAGCCTTCAAGTCCAAGATGAGCCCATCCCATTCATTGAAGGCAACCCAATAAAGTGCCTGGGGAAGTGGTTCAACGCATCACTGTCGGACGGAGCAAATGTTGCGGAGGCGGTAAGGCAGACTAAGGAATGGCTGAGGAAAATCGAGAAATCTCTACTCCCGGGCAAATTCAAGACCTGGCTGTACCAGCATGGACTCTTGCCCAGGCTCCTCTGGCTCCTCACAGTTTATGACTTCCCTATGTCATCTGTCGAGGCCATTGAGAGGAAAACCAGCAAGCACTTACGGAGGTGGCTTGGCATCCCCCCAAGTTTCTCCTCAGTGGGCCTCTACATCAGGTCTGGGCAACTGCAACTCCCCTTGTCATCCGTGGTCGAGGAGTTTAAAGTGGCAAAGTGCAGAGCCCTCCCTAGCCTGAGGGATTCCAGGGATGACCTGGTAAACCAAGCAGGCGTCACAACCAGGTCGGGGCGTAAGTGGGCTGCCAACACAGCTGTGGAGCAGGCAGTGAGCTCTCTACAGGTGTGAGACATAGTTGGCAACCAATATGTCCACAGGCAAGGCCTTGGCTCTGGCCACTTCCAAACATGGGGAAAGGCAAACTCAAAGACCAGACGGGGGATGGTGCATGCAGAGGTGTGAAGCAGGGAAGAGGAGAAGCGTATGGCCAGGGCAGTCGAACAAGGCTCCCAGGGTGCCTGGACAAAATGGGATTTGCCCAGGCGCAAGATCACCTGGAGAGACCTGTGGCGTCTGGAGCCATACAGAATTTTCTTCCTCCTGAGGTCTGTCTACAACACCCTCCCTTCACCAGTGCATCTGCACTTATGGGGGCTGAGAGAGGTTCCACTCTGCAAGCTGTGCAAGCAGAAAGGGACGCTGGCGCACATACTGTTTGGGTGCAGAACAGCCCTAACCCAAGGTCGGTATAGGTGGCGCCATGATAAAGTTCTGCGTTCCCTTGCTGACACCATGGAGCGTGAGAGGGTGAAGAAGAGACCAGCCAGCACAGCCCCAGAGAGAACGATCACCTTCCTTAGGGAGGGAGCTAAGCCGAGACTGACCACTGAGAGGACGAGGGCGAATATCCTTCACACCGCAAGCTCCTGGGAGATGAGGGTGGACCTTGGGAGGAAACTGCAATTTCCGGACGTGGTTCAGACAACCCTCCGCCCAGACATAGTGCTGTGGTCTGCTAAGGACCAGAAAGTCATCTTGGTGGAGCTCACAGTGCCATGGGAGGAGGGTTGTGACGAGGCACATGAATGGAAAGCCACAAAATACCAGCAGCTAGCCCAGGACTGCAGAGACAAGGGCTGGCAGACGTGGGTGTTCCCTGTCGAGCTCGGGTGTCTGGGATTTCCAGCAAGGTCAGCATGGCACTTCCTTTCAGCGATAGGCCTGGATGAGCGTAGCGAGAAGCTTGCAACACGGAGCATGGGGGAAGAGGCGGAACGAGCCTCTTGTTGGCTATGGAGCAGGAGAGAGGAGGAATGCTGGAAGCCAGGAGCAGATGGGCAGTGAGCTGGCCACTCACTGTTGGGCCCACCAACTGGAGGGTGTTGTGGTTCAGGGCCGAAACACTCAGAGAAGGTTGGACACCACCTGATGACATCTGCTCCTGGCCAAAGGCAACAGCTACCTAATAAGGTAGCTGAGGAAGGCACCACTAGGTGTATGTAGCAAGACCGACCTGATATACCACATATGACCCAATGTACCACATACTAACCATGTCTGTGTATTGTATTCAAACCGACCTGATATACCACATATGACCCAATGTACCACATACTAACCATGTCTGTGTATTGTATTCAGACCGACCTGATATACCACATATGACCCAATGTACCACATACTAACCATGTCTGTGTGTTGTATTCGGACAGACCTTCTAATCTGCATTTGTCCTTTTAAACCAGCTATTGTTCATATATGTGTATGTGTATTCTCACCGACCTAGTAAACGTTTATGACCTTGCAAACATGCATTCTGACATGTCCTCCTAAACCATATAAAAGTCAGAAAATCCTATTTCAGACTGTGACTGTAAAATGTAAAATTTTAACTTGGATGTATCTTAGTTACAAAAAAACAAATTTTTTGGTGTTATTTTCATAGCTGTAACATCAAGGGAAAGGGTGGTCCTCTTAAACCATATTTATTTCAGGTATGCTGAAAATGACCTGCTAAACCTTCCCGCCTGTATGTGTGTGTGTGTGTGTGTGTGTGTGTGTGTGTGTGTGTGTGTGTGTGTGTGTGTGTGTGTGTGTGTGTGTTTGTGTGTGTGTGTGTGTGTGTGTGTGTGTGTGTGTGTGTGTGTGTGTGTGCGTGCTTAACAGTGCTCATTCTGAATGCTGCGTCAGCTCGTTTCCTCCTGAAGGCCGCAGAGGGAGATGACGAGCGCTAGCTAGAGACCCCAGCTGCGGGGCAATGATCTGCTCTCACTGTAAATCACACACACACACACGCGCACACGTGCACACACACTTTCGGATGTCCTTCCTTAATCATTTTCTGGGACAAACACAGACCTGACAGACAACAGCCACACATAGTTTCTAATAAGATAGTTGTTGTCTTAAAGGACCACACGTGAAATAGCAGGTGTGTGTGCGTGTGTGTGTCTTTGTGTGTGTGCACGCAATCAGGTAACCTACAAGTGATTTAGCACCAGGTTCTTCATGAACATGTAGTGTATTGTCAAGAGAGGTGCAGCACTTTTCCAGCTACACCCCGACCCAGTCACGAACGGCATTTTGGCGCATGTCTATCGCTACGTCTGGGAGGGATTCTGACTTAGAGGTAGCCTGATAAACCAGCCTAAATGTGAGACCGGAGTAATTTAGTCTGGCCCCGATGAACGATACCTCCGAAGAGTGTTGATGAGAACGACCTGTTGTTTTTTCAAACCGTGCCGGCACTCTGACTAATCGTGATCTTTGCCGTTGATGTGCTTTCCCAACGGTGTTGCGAGGTTCGTCGTCACTCCCTCAAAACCCTGCCCGCTTTGATTCAAAACAAATCGCTGCATTGTGATTGGTTTTGCCTGACTCAGGGCACAGCATTCAAACGCTCTCAGATCCGA
>NC_085868.1:16622502-16627502 GCF_034702125.1 Engraulis encrasicolus | reverse complement strand
TTAACCATTGTTAATCCATTGTTTATTTTCAAAAGAGGGAATAACATTATTAGAGGGAAACACGTCATTACAATAAAACAACTTATCCATACACATTACATGCACAGTTGGCAACATTTGTGATTTGTATCAGTGCAAAATAAAAGAAAAAAGAACTTACACAGAAAAAGATAAAGTGTATTTCAAAGAAAGTCATTAGCATAATGTTGGACTCATTTCCGTTTGAACAAAAAAAAAGACCTGAATAAAACATCAGATGAGTCAGCCAGACAGTATATGTCTAGCTCGTTATCGGTTACTAATCAGATGCATTGATGTGAAAGATATTTAGTAGAACTGAAAAATGAAAAAAGGTCTCACACTGAGGAAGGCAGAACACTGAAACGCGTCTGTGTAGGCCTAATAAATAAACCTATGCATGGTGCGACCTTTTTTCATGTTTCAGTTTTACAATATTTCGGTCAGCACCCTTAAAAGGAGGAGAAAAACTGTTGGGTGACACCTGCTCCAACCTTTATGAACTGAAAGATATTTAGTAGGCCTATAATTTTCCATCATACATGATAGCTTATATTGCTCCTTTTAGTTGTCAAAGTCCATGATACAGACTAGGGGCAGAGAAGGTGGATAATACTCCTAGAATCTCTGCTAGGAGTGGGTATTGACTAGCCTCGCTAGCCATCCTTCGCACTTCCACCAAAGGATTAGCTCCATTACTGGCCGTGCTTCTCTGTGGAGTGCCTGGAGCAGTAGGATTTTGATCACAACCCCCCAGAAAAAAGCCAATAAGCGAATAAGCGCCCCACGTGGAGTCGAAAGGGGGAGGACGCTCGTGACAATGACGTTCACGATTCAATGCGCATCATGATGCACATGCCACGATGCAATACTATCACCATGCTTTGCGTTTGTGATACATGTATTATTGCGATGCATTGCACTATTTACTTCAATAATTTTCTTTTTTCACCTTGCGAACATTATACATTGAAAACATAAATAAAAACTATGACGGTTTAAACGTAGAATAGTGTGTGTGTGTGTGAGTGTGTGTGTGTAGGTGATTTTTGTTAATATCTTATACAGTATATCACGAAAGTGAATACACCCCTCACAGTTTTGCAGATTTTTGAGTATATCTTTTCATAGGAAAGCATTACAGAAATGTAACTTTGACACAATGATTAGTGACCTTTTAACAACATATTTAACTGCTTAAATTTCTTGTTCACTCAGAAAAAAACAAAATACAGCCATTAATGTTTGAACATGTACTCACAAAAGTGAGTACACCCCAGATTAAAATCTGGTAGAGAAGGGGCTATGTTGGCTCGAATCGTCTCGAAATAAAACGAAGTGAAAAGGGATGACAAGGGAGGTCATCAGTGTGCGTTTCAACCTTTCTTTGCATTGAACTGGTAACACTTTATTTTAGGGACACACCTATTAGCACTAATACATACAATATTAATGCCTGTGTAAGTAACTTGTAAGGCATGTACTAAGCAAAATAAGACAGTTGTTAAGCATGTATTCACAAATGTCTTGTTCATGCACAATTAGGGATTTATTACCAATATAACCTTAGTAAGGACCTAGTAGACCTAGATTTCTATTTATGAGTAAGCAGTAAGGGCCAGAATACAATGTGTATAAGCTCCTGGTACATTGTGTGAACAAACCCTGAACAGTGTGAAAACAGATATGGAATAAGGGTCCCTATTCTAAAGTGATGCATTGCTCAGCCCAGATGGCTTAGGGCCCCCGCACTACCAAGGGCCCCCACACTACCAAGGGCCCCCACTCTACCCACACCCCGCCCCCGGGAAGCAAAGTGTAAGAACTTTCCTGAATCTACATTAGTCTCATTAAGTACATTGATCTCACTTATTCTATTTAATATATGGAGGAGTAATTGGAAGCACTATATAGCAAGGATTGGACGTAAACTTCTCAATGACAGTGGGTGGTGAGATGTCATTTTTTTCATACACCAATTAGTTTTGATTGTAAAAACCCTACAATAAATGCAGAATATAACGATGAGACTGAGTAACAGTTTGGAAGCGAAACTAAGCTATTCCTTTGTGAAAAATAAGTTAGTGTTTGAGAAACTTAGCTCCAAGAAGTGCAATGCATGATGGGTACGCCCTTATCCTTAGTCAGAAATGCAATGCATGGCCAATGCAGCAATGATAATATTTCTGTTGTTACATACATGTCAAATTGTTTGGATAGCATCTAAATTTCACGAGTGAGGGGAGGAGCTAAGGACATAGGCTCAGAGCTGGGTAGGTTGTCTGTTGGCCTAGATTGCGTACCCATCATGCACTGCACTTCTTGAAGCTAATGTTCTCAAACATTAACTTAATTATCACAAAAGAATAGATTAGTTTTGCTTCAAAACTATTATTCTAATGTTCTGCATTTATTTTTGGGGTTTTTACAATTTAAACTCAGTAGTACAAGAAAAAAATTACGTCTCACCAACCCACCGCCATCGACAAGTGTACGTTCAATCCTTGCTATATAAAGGCTCCTGTTACCTTCTTTACACAGTGGTGAAAAAGAGGAAACTAGATGACTCAGCGGAGTTTGTAGTAATTATTTAATATACCCTTACACTTTGTGGATTGGGGGGGCTAGGTAGCTCGGGCATGGGTGGTGTGGGGGCCCTAGGTAATGAGGGGGAATTTGGTAGTGCGGAGGCCCTGAGCCATCTGGGCTGACCAATGCATCACTTTAGAATAGGGACCCTTATTCCGCATCTGTTTTCACACTGTTCAGGGTTTGTTCACACAGTGTGTCGGGAGCTTATACACATTGAATTCTGCCACTTACTACTTACTAATAAATAGAAATGTAGGCTTACTGGTCCTTACTAAGGTTATATTAGTAATAAATCCCTAATTGGGCATGAACAATACATTTGTGAATACATGCTTAACAACTGTCTTATTTTGCTTAGTACATGCCTTACACGTTACTTACACAGGCATTAATATTGTATGTATTAGTGCTAATAGATGTGTCCCTAAAATAAAGTGTTACCGAACTTTTAAATTTTGAGTCTGCATCTGGCTTAAATAGATTGGTGTGAGATTTGAATGCAATCCTATGGAGAATATCATGATCTGCTTCAGTAGTCACAGTGCATGTTGACATGCATGTTTCTTTTAGGTGTATTTCAGATTGCCAATGTTGACAGCATTTATGCATCCCCAAACCATGTCAGTCCCACTACCATGCTTGGCTAGTGAGAGGATACACCTTTTTTGTAAAACTCACTTGCTTAGCACCACACATGCTTGACACCATCTAAAGCAAATGTGTTTATCTTGGTCTCTTCAGATCACACGACATGGTTCCAGTGATCCATATCCTTGGTCTGTTCATCTCTCTTGAGACCAAGATAAAAAAAATGCTTTAGATGGTGTCAAGCATGTGTGGTGGTAAACAAGTGAGTTTTACAAAAAAGCTGTATCCTCTCACTAGCCAAGCATGGTAGTGGGACTGACATGGTTTGGGGATGCATGAATGCTGTCAACACTGGCAATCTGAAATACACCTAAAAGAAACATGCATGTCAACATGCACTGTGACTACTGAAGCAGATCATGATATTCTCCATAGGATTGCATTCAAATCTCACACCAATCTATTTAAGCCAGATGCAGACTTAAATTTTAAAAGTTCAATGCAAAGAAAGGTTGAAACGCACACTGATGACCTCCCTTGTCATCCCTTTTCATTTCGTTTCATTTCGAGACGATTCAAGTCAACATAGGCCCTTCTCTACCGGATTTTAATCTGGGGTGTACTCACTTTTGTGAGTACATGTTCAAACATTAATGGCTGTATTTTGTTTTTTTCTGAGTCAACAAGAAATTTAAGCAGTTAAATATGTTGTTAAAAGGTCACTAATCATTGTGTCAAAGTTACATTTCTGTAATGCTTTCCCATGAAAAGATATACTCAAAAATCTGCAAAACTGTGAGGGGTGTATTCACTTTCGTGATATACTGTATGTATATATTTTTTGTTTAATTGCACATTGGAGACAAGGTAAATGCAATTTCAAACCTCTGTGCCAACCATAGATTTTTGACAATAAAGTACACTTGACTTGACTTGTGGAAAGTGAAAAAAGAGTTTAGACTGCATTTTTGGACGAGTTGCAGTTTAAAGTGACCCTGAGCAGTGACCCTGACTGCATGTTCAAGTGTATTTTTTGGCAATTACAGCACACCCTACTACCTTTCCAGTCTTAAGAAATAAACATGTACAATTTGAAGTTGGCCAACTGCTTCACTTTGACGCATCCTTGATTTTTTTTGTGTGTCTGAGAAAGTAACTTTCGTCCCACTTACAGTACATTGCTGTACTAAATATAGTCCGTGCAATTATTTTACATCTCGGGCACCGTCTTTCTGTTTGGCTTAATGTTCTGCGCTTGAATTAAACATCCAACGTGCAGGAAAAGCAAGTAGGCTCACACAGCACAGCACAGCACAGCGAGTAACCTCCAGCCTCCAATTATTTTCTCCTCCTCCTCATAAGTAATATGATTCATTATGGCTGCTCCTTGAATTTCCATAGAGTGGTTTTAATTGACTGGAAATATGTGCAGAGGGATTATATATACTGCAATTTTAAGACGTGTTTTGCCTGTGCGCACGCACGTGTGTGTGTGTGCGTGTGTGTGTGCGTGCCTGCGTGCGTGCGTGCGTGCGTGCGTGTGTGCATGTGTGTGTGTGTGTGAGGGCGCAAAAGTGTGTGTGTGAGCGCGCAAGAGTTTGTGTGCTAGCGAGTGCATGTTCGTGCATGAAAATGTGAATTTGTGAATGTACAGTATGTGTGTGTGAGGTATTATATACTGCAATTTCAAGTCTGCACATGCGAAAGTCTTTTTCTTCAGTAGAGTAAAAAAAAAGGCACTGGCGAGCCTTCACAGGCTTATCATCCTCTATTGTATTCATATCTGAACCTTTTATCAGCAC
>NC_085868.1:16615002-16617502 GCF_034702125.1 Engraulis encrasicolus | reverse complement strand
CAGAAAGGAAAACATTGCAAAACATGACAAGGAATACACCCACCATTTAAGCTGGTGAAATCATGTCCAAGATAGGAATTAACACTGTTTTTTATATAAAATCATCTCATCGGTTAATGTATTTAACTGTTAAGTGTTGTCTTTTGTTTTGTTTTTAGTCTTCCTCGACATTTGCTGCCATTTATTGTCCCCGTCCCAACTCTTTTGAGACGTGTTGGATTTATCAAATTAGAAATGAGTACATATGTCCCCCAAAACAATATTTTTTCTCGGTTTTAACACTTAATATGTTGTCTTTTCACTATTCTTCATCTAATGAATAGATTGAATGTTTTGAAAATGATAGCATTTTGATTTTATTCACTGTTTACCAAACGTCCCAACTTCATCGGAGTTGGGGTTTGTAAATAGACTTTTGTTAAAAGAATACCAAAAAGAAGCTGAACACTGCTTTGTACTACGTAAGTCCAAATTCAATATGATCTGTCTAGATTTTAAACTATCAGTCTTGCTTTGATGTGAGCAGAAATAAAATGATAAAAAAGATGACAAAAACTAAACAAACAATGGCAAATAAAAAAGACCCGGCTTTCAGTAAGGTTGTGATCTTCTGGCTCCCTCTGTGGGGAATGGGCAGGGACCTAGTTTACGGAAAAGGGCTAGTGTTTTGACAAAACTTCAAAGGAAGTAAAACATTTATATTATTTTAAATATTTCATATAGTTTCTGAGCCAATAGAGTGACCTATCCCAATGGAGGCTATTTCCGAAATCACTGTGTGATGAGGGAAAAGCCAGTTGGTGCTGTGTCTGTGTGTGTGTGTGTGTGTGTGTGTGTGCGTGCGTGCGTGCGTGCGTGCGTGCGTGCGTGCGTGCGTGCGTGCGTGCGTGCGTGCGTGTGTGTGTGTGTGTGTGTGTGTGTAAGTGCGTGGGTACATGCGTGTGTGTGTGTGCGTGTGTGCATGCGTGTGTGTGCATCATTGCTGCTCTCTCTGCCCCTTCTCTCTGTGTTTCTAATATGCAAACACACCCCTACACACACACACACACACACACACACACACACACACACACACACACACACACACACACACACACACACACACACACACACACACACACACACACACACACACACACACACACACAAACATAGACACATACACACGCACTCAGAAAGTGGCATGTGTTTGCCCGTTCATCAAAGCCCTGCGTTATGCTGCACAGCTGACAGGACGGCTTTGACAGCTCCAGCGTGTCCATGTGGAACCAGATGTGAATGTGTGTGTGTCTATGTGTCTGTGTGTGTGTGTGTGTGTGTGTGTGTGTGTGTGTGTGTGTGTGTGTGTGTGTGTGTGTGTGTGTGTGTGTGTGTGTGTGTGTGTGTGTGTGTGTGTGTGTGTGTGTGTGTGTGTGTGTGTGTGTGTGTGTGTCTGTGTGTGTGTCTGTGTGTGTGTGTGTGTGTGTCTGTCTGTGTGTGTGTTTCTGTACTGTATGTGTAGTGTGACTGCGGCAAACTGTATACTGTACACCATTCTCCTCAGGGACAAAACATGTTGTGATGGCTGAGCTCAGATCCAGATGTGTGTGTGTGTGTGTGTGTGTGTGTGTGTGTGTGTGTGTGTGTGTGTGATTCTACGATTCGCCTACGCTTTTGGCAAAAGCAAAATGTCAATTATCAGTATTTTTTTTCAACTAAATGACCTAGATGTTTACATAGTGTATATATTTAAGTTTCCAAACAAACAAATTGCCAAGCTTAATCTTAAATCATACTCTAATTTGCTTGATTATTTTGTCAACAGTGTTATGGACAAATACTATGTCATTTCAAACATATATAAAAATACTACAGAGTTGAAACAACATACGTTTGAAAGTGCTTATGTCCCTTAGCAATAATGTTGTCATTAATCTGTGCAACTGATATAGAAAATGTGATTGTTGAGCTTCATTAGTAGGATTTTATGATTCACTGTGATACAGACTGACACATTTTTCATTATAAATCCCTGTAACGTCTGATTTGAATTTAGTCACCCTCCTTACACAAGACTTCCTTCTCCAGAGATAATCTCTAGTGTCTGTTCATAGGATTTTTCCAACACATAAGGGATCAATAGCTCAAAAACACTTTCAAAACAGTCAATCGTGTTACTCAACTGTGTCACGGTCAACAGTGCAGGGGAACAAGTCGGCACTTTTTTAGGAGAAAAAACAGGGCAGACAAACCCATCTCCCTAGAACACAAATTATTTTGTTTGTTTGTCTGTCAATATGGAGATAAATTGGCAAAAACATATTCCTCCTCAACTGTCATAGCTAATTGTAACACCATTGACGATAACATGGCTTGACATTTCAGCCATTTTTATGGTGGTGTGTTAACTGAGGACCTCAGAAATTCCACCACAACACCTTAATCAATTCATGTATTTGTATGCTTTATCTGTGTTTTTCTACATGTGATTTCTAATTCAGATTCTTATGAATATGTTGAT
>NC_085868.1:16562502-16592502 GCF_034702125.1 Engraulis encrasicolus | reverse complement strand
GGGAGGTGGGGGTTCTTGATCCTTTTTAAGGGCAGGAAAGGCAAAATATCTGCATCATTTATTTAATGTAAATATAGCGCAATCTCCCTCTCTCAAAAAACATCTTATTTTGAAATTAATTAGAACCATTAATCACAAACTTAATGAGGGCCCAGTTCTGGGCCCCCCTATCCCAGGGCCCGGGACAAAAAGCCCTTTTGTCCCCCCCTGTCGGCGGGCCTGCACACACACACACACACACACACACACACACACACACACACACACACACACACACACACACACACACACACACACACACACACACACACACACACACACTCAGGCTCACACACGTGTAAGCTGTAGGGTATGTGTGGGTGGGGGTTTGAACCATGGCCTAGATAGGGGTGTGGTGTAGTGAAAGGGTGGTGGTGGTTTGGGGAATCTTGTTCAGTGATGGGGTGGGTGGGTGAGACTAGGGTATGCATGATAAATGTTGAGGGATGAGGGTGAATCTGGGGGTCTGTCTGGAGTCTTGATTGATAGGGTGTAAGGTTGAGGTGTGTAAGGGTGTGGGGTTTTTGAGAGATGGCGTGTTGGGTGGATGGGCAAGGCTGTCAGTGCGGTTGTTATGTGGTGCGGTGTAGGGCAGGTGTGAGGAAGCCATTTCATTTAAGGGGCCACTTCAAATTTTATCCAAAGTCCTCCACGGGCCATACAATGAACACAGTATTGCTTAGACGAGCCAAGACACAATCAACACAAACTCACAGTTATGCACTCATATACAGTACCCTCATGCTGACTTGCTTGTCATGATTAAAAAAACATGCTTGTGTACGTTTCAAGACAATGAGTTCAAGTTAAGTTTCATTTAAATAGGCTTGGTTTGATGTTTAAAAGATATTGTACATTTGGTTCAGTTTCCGTTAACAAGAAAGATGTCTTAAAAAGAAAACACAGGGAAAGGGCAATTTAAATTCATCAATAGTGGCAGTAGCCAAACTGTATATTCGGGGTGTGGTAAGGGAAGTAGCTCGATGTATGAAATAATTATGATCAAGTGAAGTCAGACTGGTCACGGCTAAGGCATCAATTAGTGATTTGAACCACACACACACACACACACACACACACACACACACACACACACACACACACACACACACACACACACACACACACACACACACACACACACACACACACACACACACACACACACACACACACACACACACACGCATTCACTAAGTTAGCGCACAGAACGGGGCAGAAATGGGTCTGATGCAATATCACAGTCTAACAACTCTGCAAGGTTGATATGCACTTCCAGAGAATATGTGCCCAGTGGACAAGTGAAGAATAGAAAAACAGCTCTCCTTCGTTTCTCTCTTCTCTCTCTCTCATTCCATCTTTTTCTCCCTGTCTCTCTCTCTCTCTTGTCTTCTCTCTCTGTCCTCTCCTCTCTTTCTCTCTCTTATTCCCATTTTCTCTCTTTCTTTCTCTCTCTCTCTCTCTCTCTCTCTCTCTCTCTCCCTTTCTCTCGTTCTCTCATTCCCTGTCGCTCTCTCTCCACCCCCCCCTCTCTCTCCCTCTCCCTCCCTTCGTTTCTCTCTTCTCTCTTCTCTCTCTCTCTCTCTCTCTCTCTCTCTCTCCCTTGCCTAAGGCTCCATGCCCAAGGCTGAATCTCAGCTCTGGGAATATCCTCTACCATCCCCGCTCTTACCTTACCCATGTCACATTCCTTATGATGGCAAGGCTGGTGTAGACTTATTATGCATCCACCACCTTCACTGTACACCATTTCACATCCTCCACTTAATATCTGAAATCTGTGCTTGCTTGGTTTTGTATTTGTTCACTCCATGGTAGATGTATATATTCAGCCTCAAAATGTTCCCTGCTGTTGTACACTCGGTAGACTTTTTGAAATGCAGACATTTTTATATCCAACTGTGTGTCTAATTTCTGGACAACCCTGTTTTCTTCCCAACATTTCCTGCTATAAGTTGATTTGCTGCCTGAGCCTTTTTTTTCTCTCGGTTTTCTTCAAAAGTACTTTGGTCATTTTCTCATGCACTTGTATCCCCCGCGGCAGGAACTAGAAGTTCGAAGAAGCCTCTGAGCTGTCGGGTGGGCCAAGCCAAACCACACTAATCTGAGCCCTTCTCCAGTATGTGGCGTGTGTGTGTGTGTGTGTATGTGTGTGTGTGTGTGTGTGTGTGTGTGTGTGTGTGTGTGTGTGTGTGTGTGTGTATGTGTGTGTGTGTGTGTGTGTGTGTGTGTGTGTGTGCGTGCCTCTGAGCCCTCTCCGGTGTGTGTGTGTGTGTGTGCGTGCTTGTGTGTGTATGTGTGTGTGTGTCTGCGTGTGTGTGTGCGTGTGTGTGTGTGTGCGTGCGTGCGTCCATGCGTTTGTGTGTGTGTGTAGCCTCTGAGCCCTATCCGGCGGGCTAAAGAGAGAAGAAGAGAAGAGAGTCTTGGTCTCAGCCATTGCAGCTCAGAAGTCTTGTAGCATCCAGGCTGAGATTAGTGAGGCCTGCTGGGGACCCAGAGAGGAGAAAACACTCCTCTGCTCTCAGGCACTTTGGCTCTGGCTCTGGCGCAGACAGTCCAAGGCTCTTTGAAGGAGGAGTGTGTTTGTGTGTGTGTGTGTGCGTGCATGCGCACGTGCGTGTGTGCGCACACACGGACGGGCGGGCAAGTGTGTGTGTGTGTGTGTGTGTGCACGCACGGACGGGCGGGCAAGTGTGTGTGTGTATGTGTGTGTGCATGTGCGCGCCTGTGTGTGTGTGTGTGTGTGTGTGTGTGTGTGTGTGTGTGTGTGTGTGTGTGTGTGTGTGTGTGTGTGTGTGTGTGTGTGTGTGTGTGTGTGTGTGTGTGAGAGAGAGAGAGAGAGAGAGAGAGAGAGAGAGAGATGATATGCATGGAAAACACGAATTATATAACCTAATCATTTTTTCTGGTAGAGGTTGCATATTCTTTCTGCTTAGTCTTTGTGTATATTTTAGGCATATTTATTTGGTGGTGGTGGTGGTGGTGGGTCCAAATCATCTAGGCTTAGGGTGTGTGTGTGTGTGTGTGTGTGTGTGTGTGTGTGTGTGTGTGTGTGTGTGTGTGTGTGTGTGTGTGTGTGTGTGTGTGTGTGTGTGTGTGTCTGTGTCTGTGTTTGCCGTGTGTGTGCGTGCGCGTGTGTGTTTTGTGTGTGTGTGTGTGTGTGTGTGGGAGGCTTGCTAGCCAGCGCTAACAAGGGGTGACCGTAGCATCTCTCATCAGCCAGCAGCTCACAAGTGTCCCCTTGGGGTGTGTGTGTGTGTATGTGTGTGTGTGTGTGTGTGTGTGTGTGTGTGTGTGTGTGTGTGTGTGTGTGTGTGTGTGTGTGTGTGTGTCCCCTTGGGCACGACCCTGTGGGTATATGGCACCGCATGACACCACTGGGAACAAACAAATGCTGTCAGTGTAACAACATGCACTCAGGCAAACTAGCCAACCATACGGGACACGACAGGCTGTGTTAGCTCAAGCCAAACCTACAGTGAAAACAAGGAGAAAAAAAGGCTAGTTATTGTAGCTCATGTCTACTCAATTGAGAAAGACTTGAGAAAGTATTTAATGCCAAGTCAAACTACTGGGGAAACGAAACATGGCCAGTTTCTGTAGCAGCCTTAGCCAACCCCGTCAGTACAGACTGATTTTTAACGAAAATCGATGGCATTGGGGAACTTAATGTCCTGTTTTGTAGGTCGAGTTAGCCCTATTGGGAAAGGGAGATCAGCTATTATAAGCATACCAACGCTATGAGGGAAATGAGAACTGGCTAGTTATTGTTGCCGCCAGGAAACAGTTCAGGCTCTTGGGAACGACCATATACATGGGTTTCCGATACTGTCAAATGTTTGGCTGTGTGCACATCCAGAGGTCACAAAATGTCACAAAAAAGGAGCACTCCTGCCAATTTCAACATGCTGTTGTGTTGCTCACGCTACCCTTAAATTGTAAGTACCTGGTGATGCTGCATTTTTCGGCTCAGCCCTTTCCGAGATCTGAGGTATTCTAATGGGGGCAGCTTTTGTTTACATTTTTTAAATTCTTAACATAGGCCTACTCCGAATATTTTGGATGTTTTTGGGAATAAAACAAGATGTTTTTTGAAATGTGAACAAACAGCTGCCTCCATTACAATGACCAGAATCTCGGAAAAGGCTGAAAAAAAATCTACCTACTGACAACTCCAGGGTAGTGTGAGCATTACAACTGCATGGCGAAATTGGCCGAAGTTATGCTTTATGTGACTAGGAGCAGTGCAGTGCATGGTTAGAACATGTTTGTCTGGTGCAATGTTGTACTGTAGCGTTTTCCGTGGTTTCTGTACTCCTACCGACTACTTTCTGGGAGAACATGTCTTATCGTGTGTATATGAGTGACAGTAGCTTCCAAATGATCAGAGGCTGTCTCCTATATCCTTCTTATCGGCACTCGCAGCAAAGTGTTTGTAAGCATCAGTGTTGCCATATGGAAAATGCTAAATTATCGTACCAAAACCTCAAAATTATCGTTTTGGGGGCTTTTGGTGAGGAAATTATCCTACAAGACCCATATTGTTGTTTCAAGGCATAAAAATGAACTGACAACTTTTTTTGGTCCTACAGAGGTCAGAATTGACAAAATTATGGTACAAATATGATAATTATCGTACATCTGGCAACACTGATAAGCATATGAAACCCATGTATTGAAATCCTAGCCTAGTAAACCAGCGCCAGCGTGGTTGTTCTCATCAACAATCTTCGGATGTACTATTCATCGGGGCCAGACTAAATTACACATCCAATCTCACATTTAGGCTGGTTTATCAGTCTATTGAAATCCATGAATCCATGAAAAAAACAAACTGTGAGCAAGTGTGCGGGCATTCAACGTTGTCATAGTTATCTGAGCCTTTTTGTCCTGCACCTGCTATTTATCTGTGCGCACCACTGCCCTTTTACTTGACTAGCCACTCTTTACTATCATGTTAAAAGTGCATTGTGTAGGATGGTAGCCAGAATTGGTATTGCAACTATGCTGCTCACTGTGCTGTCTACTGCAAAATTTGATATTCTTATGAATATTTACTAAATAATCAACTAGGGTTTTTTTTTTTTAGAATTACCAGTATGACCAAAGTACAGTAAGTTTTGCAGCTAAAAAAAATCTATTTCTGGACATTCAAAATGGCAGACGGGTTAAGATCCCTTTTCATGTGAAAAGTGCAGTTTTCCCAGTCATAATGAATATTTGAAGGGTTTATTTGCAAAACGGTGTATCTCCATTTTGTAGAATTTTGGGAAATTGAACTTTTGTATTGGTCTTCCCATTGAATTGAATTGCAAAATGCATTTTATATAGGTTAAAAAAGTCTGTTCTCAAAATATTTGAATGGTAAGAATTCACACATAGGCGATTGGACCTCTGAACAGTCATTTCCAATAATAAAATGCAAAAGTCAAAAAATGAAGATACACCGTTTTACAAGTAAACCCTTCATTTAGAATTTGATTGAGGTGGTAAGTGAAACAGGTAACATTTGTGAATGGGCAACATGGATTCTAGAAATAAACTACTAAAAATATTACGCAGTACACCTTTAAAATGGGGGCCATGCTGTTTTGATATTTTACAGATGATGACTACACCACACCTAGCCTTCCTCCTGCTCCCCTTGATGTTGGGCACACCATCTCTCAGGTTTATGAGGAGATGACAACCCTTTTAGCAGGTAGGTAATGACAATGTAATATACTATAATATAATACTGTATAAATAGAGTACATGCTTGCTATATAAATACTATATAAATAGGGTGTAGGCACTGGATGACCTGATGGTCAGAAGGTTTTAGCTTATCCATAATCATTTGGCTTTACACATGGGGCTACCATAGTGTTAATAGAAAAGAACTCATGAGGATCACAAGGTCCTTACCTCTGCAAAGGATAGTTTTCAGTCGTGTTGGTTTGTCTGTTTGTCTGTCAGCAGGATAACTCAAAAAAGATATGAATAGATATTGATAAAAATTTGTGGAGTTGTAGGAATTGACAAAAGGTGATTAAATTTTGGTGGTGATCCGGATCACGATTTGGATCCTGGGGCCTCATTTATCATCAGTTTGTAGAATGCCTTCTAATTGTGGCCTACGAGAAAAATATAGAATGTTCTCAAGTACAGAAAATTCTGAACCTCTGAACCTCTGAACGATAAATCCCACACCGTCCAAATCACTGTGTACGCCCGCACTCGGGCTAATTTGCATACCTCAATGTAGAAAATGTAGATTGGCACATCAAATGAAGCCCAGAGATACAAACATTTTCGTGGCAGAAGGGGAGGTGCTTTTGACAGGAGGAGGACAGTGTTTCAAAATAAGTAAAAGGAAATACACACGGACGTTGACACTGCCAAATATCACACAATCATACTCCATTACTATTCAAAGCAAGCAGTATTCGGCGCGGGTCAATATTATTTGCAATTTCATAGTTCTTCCACTCACACACATGGTCTGAGGCGTTCATAGATTTAGGCACATTTCTATGTTCACGTTCATTTTCATAAATCCCACACTTTGCCCAGGAATGATCGCACACACGCTTTAAGCACAGATCTGTTCGTAAGAACGCTTGATAAATGAGGGCCCAGGATTTTTTTTTTAAAGATGCTTCACCATTGCGGGACAGGCCACTTTTGACAATACAAAAACAAGGCAGACAGACTTGAAACAAGCAGGATGTAACATAGTCAAATTTAACACCTTTCTTCCTTTACTATCATGTTAAATGTGTTCTGTGTAGGATGGTGGCCAGAGTTGGTATTGAAACTGAGCTGTCTATTGCCAAATTTCAATAATGACCAAATATTACATTATTACATTACATTACATTGCATTTGGCAGACGCTTTATAACCAAAGCGACTTTCAAAAGAGGACATAATCAAGCCAACATCACAAGCAAATACAAAGTGCACAGGAGATATACAGAACAACAAGTGCAGTTGCAAAGAGGGGTTAGTTTTTTTTTTTTTTTAATCATAAAGAGTAAATAACGAGTACACACACACACAAACACAAACTAAACTAAACTAAACATCATGTCAGGAGTCTGCCCTGGGGCAAGGCCAGTTCAAGCATTAGTCTAGTAGATTCTCTCGAAAGAGGAATGTCTTTAGTTGTTTCTTGAAGGCTGCAAGAGATGTGCTTAGTCTTGCTGCCTCTGGGAGACCGTTCCACCACTTGGGTACCACAACAGAGAACAATCTTGACTGGGAGTACCTAGAGCGACTGGATGGCAGAGCCAGACGGCTTGTGCTGGATGAGCGCAGTTCTCTTCCAGTAACATAAGGCGTTAGTAGGTCCTTCAGATAAGCTGGGGCCGTTCCTGTGATGGTTTTGTAGGCAAGGGTCAATGCCTTGTGCTTGATCCGGGCGGCGATCGGTAACCAGTGCAACTCAATAAATAGAGGAGTAACATGGGTCCTTTTGGGTTGATTGAATATCAACCGTGCCGCCGCATTCTGGATCATCTGCAGAGGCTTTAGCGCACAAGCAGGTAGACCTGTCATGAGTGAGTTGCAGTAGTCAACGTGGGACAGGACCGTGGCCTGGACCAGTCGTTGTGTAGAATATTGGGTCAGCATGGGTCTGATTTTCCGCATGTTAGACATCTGGAACCGACAGGTCAGGGTGACTAAGTTAATGTAATTGGAGTATGACAGCTCCATCGTCAATCATGATGCCAAGGTTTTTGGCAACTTTGATTGGGGTCACAATGGTGGAGCCCATCTTGAGGTTGATGTTGTGACTGAGCGACTCTTTAGCTGGTATCACCAGGAGCTCTGTTTTGGACAGGTTCAGCTGTAGGTGGTGGTCCTTCATCCATGTTGACAAATCGGTGAGGCAGGCAGAAATGCGTTCCGAAACCGTGGTGTCCTCTGGACGGAACGACAGGTACATCTGGGTGTCATCAGCATAGCAGTGGTAGGAGAACCCATGTGTTTGAATGACACGTCCCAGGGAGGAGGTGTATATTGCAAACAGAAGGGGTCCCAGCACTGATCCTTGGGGTACGCCTGTGGAGAGGGTGTGAGTCGTAGACAGTTTCCCTTGCCATGACACACTGAAGGTGTGTCCAGAGAGGTAGGAATTGAACCATGAGTGGACAACGCCTGTGATTCCCATGGCTGTGAGTATCCTCAAAAATATGTACTAGTAAATCCAAAGAACAGTACGTTTTGCAGCTAAAATTCCATTTCTGGACATTCAAAATGTCAGACAATGGAGAAGATCAATTTTCATGTATAAAAAGTGCAATTTTCCCAGTCATAATGAATACTTAAAATTTGATTGTGGTGGTAAGTATTCATGAAAAGGGTAACATTTGTGGATGGTCAGTATGAATTCAGGAAATAAACAACTAAAAATATTACACAGTGCACCTTTAAAATGGGGGGCATACTGTCTTGATATTTTTCAGGTGGTGAACCTCCTGTTACAGCAGATTTAGGGTCCACCTCACAGGTTTATGAGCAGATCACAACCATTTTAGCAGGTAGGAAATGACAATGTAATATACTATAATATAATACTATATACAAAGGGTATATACTTATTAAATACATACTATATAAATAGGGTATAGGCACTGTATGGTCTGATGGTCTGGGTGATGGCCTAGGCTGGCTATGTAATAATGCACAGAAGTCGTTAGATTATCCATCCATCATTATTGGTTTTACAAATGGGGCTACCATAGTGTTAACAGAAAATAACTCATGAGGATCAGAAGGTTGCCAAAGAGGTTATGTTTTCGGTCTCGTATGTTTGTCAGTTTGTTTGTCTGTCAGCAGGATAACTCTAAAAAGTATGAAAGGATTTTGATGAAAATTTGTGGAGTTGTAAGAAATGACGAAATGAACACAATATTTTTTTTAAAGATTCTTCATCATTGCGGGATAGGGTGAATAGGGTCCACAAAAACAAGGCAGGAAGGTGTAACATAGTTCATAGTTCTGTCAAACAGCTTCCTTGGCGAAGGTCTGAAAGTGAAAGTGAAAGCCCAACTGGTAAACTCCCATTGTCATTGTGACACGGGACTCAACAGCACACAAGTAAACACTGCACGCAAAGAAATTGTGCAAGGGGGCAGCCCCCAATGGCACCCGAAAGGGAGCATCAAACTACCTGTCTCAATGTATTTGTCTATATGGGGCACATACGTAAGTCACGCCCTTCTACTTCCGATCCATGGGGCTGTAACTGGCAAAATTTTGAATGGGAATGAATGGAGCGAGTCAAGCTTAATCCTGATTACGTTTGGCATGTGCTCTGCATTTCACACATGGTATGAATTTTAAAGGTTTGAATTGGCGTCGCAAGACCACTCATTTTCGACAGGCAAGAAAGGTTATTTTAGTTTATGTGCCCCATTTCTCTCTCTCTCTCTCTCTCTCTCTCTCTCTCTCTCTCTCTATATATATATATATATATATATATATATGTACACTCACCGGCCACTACATTAGGAACACCTGTTACAACTGTTCATTGAGGCAAATTTCTGATCAGCCAATCAAATGGTGGCAACTCGATGCAATTGTGCATGTGGAAATGGCCGAGATGATCTGATACAGTTCAAACCGAGCATTATAATGGAGTGGAAGAAAGGTTATTTAAATGACTTTTAACATGGCATGGCTGTGGGTGCCGAAGGGCCTGATTTGAGAATGTCAGAAATGGCTGATCTACTGAGATAGTCACGCACGACCATCTCTAGGGTTTAGAAAGAATGGTACGAAAAAGAAAAAAAATGCAGTGAGCAGTGATTCTGTGGGCAAAAATGGCTTGTTGATGGCAGAGGTCAGAGGAGAATAGCCATACTGTTTTTTTTAATACTTTATTGTGTGAAACAATGTATTCATTTAGCATTTTCTGTTGTTACATCTCACAGATATCACACATTTTTCCCCCATTTTTTATATCACACCCTGTGTGTAGAAATATAATAATAATACAAATAAAAAAAGTAGAATAAACAAAAAGAAAACATGAAACATCACACAAACAACAACAATGACAACAACTTTAAGTCATTGTCAATCTAAGGAACGAAACAAAGGAATGGCTCATAGTATTCTTCATTATATCTTGGTATCTTGGTACACTTCTTTACCACACTTCTGTTCCTAAAGGGAAGTTGAATAATAAATAATCAAATGAGTAAGTAAATAGATAAAGAAGAAGAATAATTCAATAAATAAATAAAAAGTTCACAAAGAAAATCCCTTGCCTTTAGTTTCCATGCATATTCTTATATTGGCTTTGTCACCTCTTTTACACTAGAACCCCCACCCCACCCACCCGCCCACACACAAACACACAAACACAAACACACACACACACACACAACACGCACACGCACACACACACACACACACACACACACACACACACACACACACTCACACTCACCCTTCACCACCCCGTTCCCCCATGTTTTCATATATCTTTCCCAAATACCTCTTGTTTCTTTAACAGGTAAAGTTCCCATCTTTTCTCGAAAACCTTTTCCTTTTTAATAATACTGTAAGTCACTAAGTCTCCATTTCATACATGTCGTGAACTGAGGCTACCCATTATTTGACATTAGGTGTGTCTGGTATCTTCCAGTGCCTTGTTATTTGTTTCAAAGCAGTGATTCCAAGAACCCAAAAGCCATACTGGTTTGAGTTGATACAAAGGCAACATTAAGTAAAAAATAACAGTCATTACAACCGAGCAGGCCCATCACTAGGTTTGAGAGACAGGGGGGGGGGGCTTAGTCCCATTTATTTTAAGAGTAAAGAAATCCCGCACTCTGTCCATTCCACCAACAAACTTTAATACATTGTTTCGGTCATCCAACCTTCTTCATGTTGTATTAAAGTTTGTTGGTGGAATGGACAGAATGCAGGATTTCTTTACACTTGAATGACAACCCCACTGGGATAATATCCTACGCACCTGCCCACCAGGTGTGCTAAAGCGTCTCTTGAAGAATTATTTTAAGGGCACCATACCGATTTTTACCACAGGTTTTTGCCCAAAACTGATTATTTTGACAAGTTATATTCAAAAGGCTGTGGCTTGACATGGGTAATAGATAGAGCCTGACAATTAATGAGACAAATATTGAGGATGACCCAAAGTTTATTTTGGGAGTAAATTACCCCATCTAATTTGCATATTATGATGTCATATGGTGTCTGCCATTTTGAATGTATAATGAGTTACTGCATATTTTTGCATGTTTTCTAAATATTTTTAATAATTTGTCTAATTTAATTTATAAAACTTCCCTAGACACCTTCACTATTATGTTTTGTAAATACATTTTGGTCTAGAAAGCAATACATTGTACACTAAAAGAGTAATTTGTAACTAATATAGTGCAACAATGTAGCATAATGACAAACACAAGTGAATGGACGGTTGCCGTTTTGCCTGTAGGGACTGGTCTATGAAGGTGACAAGTTATTTTTTAGTGCATGGACACCCTTCACAGCAATGCCCAGCATACAGATTCTATCCACACTAGGGGTATTATGTGCATTTTGTCCATTTGTGTGTCTTTGAACCAAGTACAGCAGGCCTACAGTAGCCTACAGTAGGGTCAGCGTACACCCTGAAGGACTCTGGGTATGGGCTACATGTCTGGGGTGGTTACCTAGCCTATATCGCCCATGTCTTTCTGATGCACCAAACCCCAGCTGGTATCACACTTTTTTGTTGCTAATAGACTCAGTCAGGTCGCAATTGGACATAATTATTACTATTATTATATCATTAGAATAGCATTGCTATTTATTTAGACCTGCAGTCGGCAGGAACAGTGTCGAGTAGCGTGAACTATGCTTCCGTTTTGCACCGAGTAGAATGCACACGAGACCTCTGTGTCTCGGGCGCATACTCCTCTCACTCCATCCCCCACTGTTGGCAGGAATATGCGCACTTCTTTTGTCTTCATTTACTTTTCTACTAGTATACAAGCTCTTCTACAAACATCCTGACCACTGTCACCCTCCAGCTATGTTGAATATTGACTCTGTAACGGGCAAATTACGACGCGTTGCATCATTCCCCTATCGTTACAATGAACGTCGCCAGCATAGCGACAGTATACAAAGCAGCATGAAATTATGTCGCATCTCGATTGGAAAAAACCTTCCCTTCCTCAATATACAAGTCTCCTGCATAAACGAACACTTCTTTTTTTTTGGTCAATGTTTATTTATTGAGCTTTTTTTTCCCTCCAAATACCAAACAATCAACATGAAGAATTGAATACAAAATAGACAACAAAGAGCAGACAAATAAAACAAACAAACAACAACAACAAAAAAACAACAAAATGGGGCCCATAAAAAATAGTCACCATATTCTTCCTGAAAAGAAAAATTACTCAGAGTCCATGTTAATTGTCCAATGTTCTGCACAGGATCTCAAAAGAAATTAAGACATTTTTAAGAGCTGGGGGCTGCCATATTGTAGAAGACATATTTGTTGGTATAAGGCAAGCACAGAGTTATTTTACAGGATATTGACAAAGACCAAGCACATAATGAATGAATGCATTACACAACCAGCATTGTCAGCTGTTCAACATATGAAATGAATGATTGCCATATAACATGAAACTTGTTTGTTGACCCATTCAATGTGTATCTAATCTTTTCTACCTTGAGGAAAAACATGACATCACAAATCCATCTACCAAAAGATGGAGGTTTGTCACTTTTCCAATTCAAAAGAATGAGGCGTCGTGCTAGAAGTGAAGAGTAGGCAATGCAATTTAGTTCAGACCTTTGAATTGGAAGAATTTCTGAAGGAACACCAAAAAGTCCAATAAAAGGGCAAGGATCTATATTTACACCTGTGATTTTTGAATATGCTTCAAATATGGAGGTCCAGAATGAAGTTAGACTAGAGCAGGACCAAAATGTGTGGAAAAGAGTGGCGGGGGCCTGTTTACATCTGTCGCAAATAGGATTTACCTCTGGATACATTTTGGATCGCTTAACCTTAGACATGTGGAGCCTGTGCACAATCTTAAATTGAATTAAACTATGTCTAGCACAAATAGACGTGGAGTGAATTCTTTGGAGTATATCAGACCATTGCTCATCTGCAATATCAACACCCATATCCTTCTCCCAGTTTTCCTTTACTATCATCAATGAGCAAGTTTCCAAATCAAATATCCTTGCATACAACCTTGATATGGTTCCTCTAATTCCAGGCTGTACCTCTAGGATTGCATCCAAGGGAGATGTCTGTGGTATTGAGGGAAATTCAGTGAAGTGACTCTGTACAAAATGTCTGACCTGAAGATATCTGAAGTTATTTTGGGAGGGGTCCCAAAACCAATACAAAAGACACCTGATATTGGCTGCCCAGTAATAAATTTGGAAATTTGGTAAAGCCATCCCGCCAGTTATTTTTGGTCTTTGAAGAAAAAGCTTTCTTATCCTTGGCCTTTTGTTATTCCAAATAAAAGTTTTTGTGAGAAAACAAGGAATACATTGAAAAAGAAATAAAAATTTAGGGAGGATGTTCATCTTAATTATACTGATGCGCCCAGCCAAGGATAAGGGCAATGTAGACCAGCGGTTGAGGTCCTGTTGAGTACGTTCCAAAAGTGGAATAAAATTGGCCTTAATAAGCTGAGAGTGAGACTTGGTAACATACACACCCAGGTATTTCAAACCTTCATAGGAAACTTTAAAAGGCAATGAATTAAATGACAGTTTTCTAGCAGCTGTGTTAATAGGAAGGAGCTCACTTTTGTCAAGATTTAGCTTATAACCAGAAAAGCTACCAAAAACGCTTAAAGTATTTAGTATATGTGGAATGGATGTTGCAGGGTCTGATATAAAAAGAAGGACATCATCAGCATACAGGGAAATTTTGTGTTCCCTCTGTGCCCTTGAAATTCCCTTAATATTTGTTTGCCCTCTAATGGTAGCTGCAAGAGGTTCCATGACCAATGCAAAAAGCAATGGGGACAGGGGGCACCCCTGTCTAGTCCCACGCTGTAGGGGAAAGTAAGGTGAGTATGTGTCATTAGTCCTAACTGAAGCCAAAGGTGAGGTGTACAGCAATTTTACCCAAGAAATAAAAGTGTTGCCAAAACCAAACTGTTGCAGAGTGTAAAATAAATATTCCCAGCTCACACGGTCAAAAGCTGTGGCCGCATCCAGAGCTAAAAGTACCTCAGGCACCTGGGTTGAGGATGGTGTATAAAGAATATCAAATACACGCCTAATATTGAAAAACAGTTGTCTGTTTTTGATGAAACCAGTTTGGTCGCTAGACACAAGTGAGGGCAGGACAGTTTCCAGGCGGAGAGCAAGCATTTTGGCCAAAATCTTAACATCAACATTGAGGAGGCTTATAGGACGGTACGAGGAACATTTAACAGGATCCTTGTCCTTTTTCAGTAACAAAGATATCGACGCTTGGCGTAAAGTTGGAGGAAGACTCTTGGAAGAAAAGCTGTCCTCAAATACTGCCATAAGCAAGGGACTAAGCTTAGCTGAAAACTTCTTATAAAATTCTGTAGGAAAGCCATCTGGACCGGGACATTTTCCACTTTGCATACATCTGATGGCGTGATTAATTTCCTCCAGAGAAAAAGGGTCATCTAGTGACTCTCTAATGGTCTCATCGACAGTAGGTAGATCTAAAGCCGGGCATACACTGTGCGATATTTTCACTCGTGGGTCTTAAGCTTCTGCTCACAGTGCACGATGGAATTTCACTGTTTAAAAGTTCACAGCTCACGACTCACGTCCTCACACTACACGAGCCGACAGTCGGATGGGAGCGAAATGCTTCCACCGTACGACGCGACAGGCATGTTTGCCCGGTCTGCAGAGGAGGGAACATGCGCAACTGAGGTGGAGATGAGGTCGCGCTCAACAGCGAATCGCACGGCCCTATTAATTTGTGCACGTGAAGTGTCAAATCGGGTGGTAGCACTGCTTTAACTGTGCGATTTACGCACGGGCCACGACCAGAATTTCAAACCGTTTTGATTTTCTTGCGACCCTGCGATTGCACGATCGTGAGGCGAAATCGCTTGTCGTTACCCCATGTACACTGCACGATGCGAGACTCACGATTGACCTGCGATTGAGCAAGAAATCGGCCCGACTCTCAAAAAGTCGTGCGAGTGCCAAATCGGGGCAAAATCGGAGCAAAAGTCGCACAGTGTAAGCCCAGCTTTAGTCTGCAAAAAATGACTTCATCGTGTTCTGATCAGAGGGCTCTTCAGATGAATATAATTTGCTATAGAATTCACTGAACTGTCTGTTGACATCAGAAGGATCTGACACTAATCCTGTTTCAGATTCAATTTGACCAATGACATAGCTTGTAGACATCTGTCTTAAACTGTAGGCAAGGGCTCTACCAGGTTTCTCTCCATACTCATATGACCTATGCCTATTTTTCAATAAGGCTCGTTCTGCCAGACCAGTTGAGAGCATGTCAAATTCAGCCTGATACATTGTTCGCTGTTTAAACAGCTCTGGAGTTGGGGCGGTAGCACATACTTTGTCCACACCTAGGATAAGTTCTGAAAGTTCTGCCTGTCTGGCCAATCGCACCTTTTGTACTGAAGCATTGATAGAAATAATTTGTCCCCTCAAGAAAGCTTTCAGGGCCTCCCAAATCAAGGAGGGGGAAGTTGTTTCATTCACATTGGTTTCCAAGAAGATGTCTATTTGAGTATTAATGAAGGTAACAAACCATTCTTCTGACAAAAGCAATGGGTTGAGTCTCCATCTAAATCTACTAGGCCTATGGTTGGGGAGGATCAATGACAGTGTGACAGGGGCATGATCAGATATCACAATACTATTATAATCACACTTGTGAATCAGTGAAAGTAAGGACTTGTGTATGAAAAAATAATCTATGCGGGAATATGTATGATGAACAGGCGAAAAAAAAGAATATTCTGTCCTTGTAGGGTAAAGGAATCTCCAGGGGTCAGCTATGCCATGGGATTGCAGAAATTTCTCCAAACATTCAGCTGTTTTAGATTTATTAATTGGGCGGGTTGATGATCTATCTAATTCAGGATTAATCACACAATTACAGTCCCCAGATAAAATCAGCTGATGAGTGTCCAGGTAAGGTAAGCGTGACAGAAAGTCGTTCATAAATTTAGAATCGTCCCAGTTGGGTGCGTAAACACAAGCCAATATGACAGGTCGATTGTAAAGTTTACCTACAACAATAACAAAACGCCCCTGTGGATCTGAAATGGTTTCAGAAGCTGCAAACAAAACTGATCTGTTGATCAAAATTCCAGCACCCCTGGACTTGCTCGCAAAACATGAGTGAAATACCTGACCAACCCAGCCTCTCTTCAGACCAACATGATCTGAATTGCGCATATGTGTCTCAGTTAAAAATGCTATATCGGTTTTCAAATTTTTAAGGTGGGTAAGGACCTTACTGCGTTTAATAGGATGATTAAGTCCCTTCACATTCCAATTAGTGAAGTTAACAGACTGGCCTTTTCCCCCCAGAAGGTATATGTGGATTAACCATAATCAATATTGCAGGTTATATGACATGGACATATTAATCTGAGCATGACATTTTGATTTTGGCTCTGGCAAATGAACATGAAAGGTGGAACTACAATTGGGCACAGAAAAAAAACAATACAGTACACATAAAAGTAACAGGGAAGCACAACCCATTTACCCCCCCACCCACCTGCACTATCCCAAACACAGTGCTTAAACCCTTGGGCAGCAAGCCCCACATGTCTCACATCTCCAGCTTGGGTCTGTAACATAGTAAAAACCTGACCCAAAGCACAGCGGGCAAAACAGAAACGTATGTGCATAAATGGCAAATGCTTTTAAAAGTCCAAAATATTGGGCCTACCAAAAATAATAACTGGCCTCTACGGATGGTGTAGGCCTATAAAAAATAAGATGGTTGAAAAAAGGTGGCCTAATAGGTGGCTGAAAGCCACAAGGAAAACAGAAATGGTAAAACAAAAAGGGAAGTAGGCTACGTCAGAACAGAAAACATTTTTATCTGTTAGTTGTGGCGTCTAATAAAAAAAAAAATTTAAAAATAAAAGATGATGAAAAATAGGGACAATTATAGGCCTAGTGCTTGAGGTAGCCTACATGTAAATAAATTATGACCTCTGAGGTCTCAGGCATAAACCACAAAGTAAAGCTACAATATGTTTTTCATTTTTGCACAAATGTATGTACGAAATGAGAAAGAAGAAAAAGCAGTCAATATTGTCTATTAGGCCTATGCAGACTTGTAGTAGGCTGACCTATGATACCTCAGTATGCGGCAGAATGTTCTCCTCAATGTAAGAGATGGCTTCTGCAGGAACGGTGAAGGAATTTTCCACCTCTGCAAACGTGATCCGAAGTGTAGCCGGAAAGCGCATACCAAACTTGACACCCTTGAGATCCTTAAGAAGCTCTTTCGCCTCTTTAAAAGCGGCTCGCCTCTTGGATACATTTGCGGTGAAATCCGGAAAGATGTACACGCGCCTCTCCTCGTAGAACAGCTTTTTCTTCTGAGCTGAGATGCGAAGGATGTCCTCCTTGACGTCTTCATGGTGCACTCGGATTATGAAAGGTCTTGGCTTCTCCCCCGGAGGCGGCTTCTCCGCTAGTGATCGGTGGGCGCGATCTAGACGTGGAGTGTCATCCAGACCCAGCATCTCCTTCAATACTGTCGCACAGAATCGCCGCGCGTTGTTTCCTTCTTTGCCTTCCTCTATCCCCACCAACCGAATATTTTGACGTCGGCTACGGCCTTCCAAGTCAAGACATTTATCGGATAGCCTTTGCACTTCAGCCTGCAGCCTTTTCACTGTTGATTCCAGACTTACGACAGTGGAGCTCCACTCCGAGGTAGACTGCTCGAGGTCGTCAATGCGCTTGGCGTTCTCAGTGTTAGCAGACTGCAATGGGCTGACAGTCGTGTGCAACTCCTGGCGAACTGAGGTTATTTCTTGGCGAAGAGCAGTAGTTTGAGTGTCAATTTTCGTGCCCAACGATTCAATCGCCGACATTATTTTCTCAACGAAGTCCGGGGAAGGTTGTTGTGGGTCAGCATCGGTGTTAGCTTTTCTGCTAGTAGCTGGTTTTGCTCGGTTAGAGCTAGCCATTTTGAAACAAAGGTGAGGAAACAAGGGAAATAGTCCTTACTGCAATTTCTGTCCTTCAAAAGTTCCACAAAACATTCAGACGCCCAATTTCACTATCAATTGCCACTTTGCACACTGACAAATACAATTAAATAAAATATGCCCGCTGAGCCCGAGAACCACGCAGCCTCACATGTCGCGCGCGAACCCGGAACCAGAAACAAACACTTCTACTGTACTTACAAGTGAATGAATGAAGGTTTTTCTTGTTACAGTCCCCATGAATAGTCTCCCTCAGGCAACAGTAACATGGGAAGTATACCGCGGCAGAAAATACACTCCTGTTTGCATATTACCTCATTTAGGGGCGAAATATATTATGAATACATATGTACAATCATGACAAGTTGCCATTTGAATGCATTTGGTCGTTTTTTTTAGTAGAATCATCCACGGAATGTCACTACAAGGCTGCTTCCGTCTTTCGCGTTGTTTCACAGGGGAGAAGTTACTTCCGCAATGTCCGAGGTTTGTAGGTTTGTAGTTTTGTAGTTTTCTTAAACAAAATACCATATAAGGCGTCCCAATGTGTTTAGAACTGAAGTACTACATGTCTGCCACCCAATGGAGTGGAAGTTGAACTACATTTGATATCCTATTTGAAAAATGGCCATTTTATTCAATATGGCATCTCGTCGACAAAAGTCGCCTGTGGCGCCCAGAGGGTTAAGACAAAAATTAAAGCTCAACTATAATTTCCAGACAATGTCAAATGGATTTATTACATGGGTATTGTGAGTGAAAATTAGTACTTTGGATCGGAAGATTTTATCCGTGTAAGTAACTACATTTTTCTCGAGGTGTTGATCACAATGCACAATCCTCTACCTGTTTCAGCCCGCATAACATATTGCTGTGCACCCGGCTTTTATTGCTAAAAATAATAGTAATCTTAAAACTTTTTTTTTTCTTTTTTTTTGCAAAATTGTTAAAGGGGGGGCTAATACTAATGTAGGGGGGGCTAAAGCCCCCCTAAAATAGGCCTAACGACGGCCCTGCAACCGAGGTATGCATAAGAGAATCCCTGATTACACAGCACATCAAATCTTAAAGGGGTATGCTACTATTTTGGGGCTTACTACAGTTAAAATTGTTGGCCAGGGTTTGGTGGTAAAGTGTCTTATTTTTCATGTTAAGCGTTGTCTTATTTAAGACAAGTTAAAAGAGGGAATATGTCGCTAAGCTAGTGTAAGCCAATGTAACCATGTAGCATGCTACAACGCTACACGGATACATTGACTTTCACTAGCTTAGCGACATATTCCCTCTTTTAACTTGTCTTAAAGCAAGACAACGCTTAACATGAAAAATAAGACACTTTACCACCTTTATAAACCCCAGCCAACGATTTTAACTGTAGTAAGCCCCAAAATAGTGGCATACCCCTTTAAGGCAAATGGGCTATAGCTGCAAAAAACACATTTGGTGCCAGCTAAGAACACGAAAATGAGGCAACAATTTACACAGGCTCACCATAAACGGTATTAGAAGATCGGAAAAATGTTGCCTGGTCTGATGAGTCTTGATGTCTACTGCAACACTCAGGTAGAATGGTCCGAATTTGGCGTCAACAGCATGAAAACATGGGTCAACCCTGCTTTACGTTAACATTTCAGGCTGTGGACATTTTCTTAGCACAATTTGGGTCAATTAGTACCAATTTATCTTTGTTGGAATGCCACAGCCTACCCAAGTTTTGTCGTAGGCAGTTCAGGCAGTTCTGAAGGCAAAAGGGGGTCCAACCTCTCTCTCTCTCTCTCTCTCTCTCTCTCTCTCTCTCTCTCTCTCTCAGTTCCACAGCCTAGCCATCTTGCACCACCTTTCTTCCTCATCTCATCTCTCCTTCCCTTCATCCTTTTCAGCCCTTTCCTCCCTCTCTATCCCACCATCTCTCTCCTCCTCTGCACATGTCTGCAGCACAGTAGTACATGTCTCTCTGAGGGGTGTGCATCCTTGACGCGTGGACCACAGCCTAATGACTGGGAGTGCTGGCTGTTTTAAGCGGTGCAAATTAATGGAGCGTTAGCGATAGGCTAACACCTAGATGTAGCAGGTAGTTAAGCATTAATGAGCTGTTCACAAGCTCAACAATCACCACGTCCTCATCCTTTTCTTTCTCACTCTCGCACAATTCATTTCTCAATGTCTCTCTCTCTCTCTCTTCCTCTCAATCTCTGACAAATTTTCTCTCATTTTCTCTTTCTCTCCATCAATCTGTCTTTTACCTCTCTCCTCACGCTCTTTCTCTCTCCCTCTGTCTTAAGGCTTTTGTCTTTCTTTCTTTCTTTCTTTCTTTCTTTCTTTCTTTCTTTCTTTCTTTCTTTCTTTCTTTCTTTCTTCTTATCAATTTATCTTTCTCTCTCACGCTATTCCCCTTGCATCCTCTCCATTTCTCTTTCAGTCTATTTCAGGCTCTGTTCTCCATCATATTCATTCACGCTTACTTTTTATATTCATCACTCCCTCTTTTTGGCCTTTTCTTTGACTCTGGGACTCTTACATTGGCTAGCAAGCCTACCATACACACCTTGGCACACAAACACACACACACAAACATGCGCACACACACGCACACACACACACACACACACACACACACACACACACACACACACACACACACACACACACACACACACACACACACACACACACACACACACACACACACTATATGTGTGTGTCTCTCCCTTGCACATTTCCCCTCCAACATTCCCTCTCATCTATCATCCCATGTGGTGCTGAGAAGCCGTTCAGATTCCCTCTCATTCTCCCCCATTCCCTCCGCCGCTGCCTAGTGTTGCCAGATTGGGTGGTTACCCGCCCAATTGGGCTACTTGGGATGGCCGTCTGCTGGTAAAATCAGGAAAAAATGGCTGCAGTTTTGGGCCCATAAATATCAATGCAATTTGTTGAAATTGGGCGGAATTTAGCGCATTTTGGTGGTTTTTGAGAACCTTTTGGGCGGGATGTGATCTGACACATCTGGCAACACTGCCGATTCCGCCGCCGCTGCTGTGGCTGCAGATTAGGAATATTTTCTCTCTGGGCGCCCTCCGCTTCTTCTGGTGTGGCCAAGGAAATGGCACGCATTAATCTGAATTAGCGTTGTCCCCGAGTGTCATGGCGGACAGCTGTTCGCCCCTAATAATTCACGCTTACCTTGCCCGTAATCGCCTGCTTTATTTAGCTACAGCTTTCTGAAGGATACGCACAGAGAGAAAGAGAGAATGGAGGTGTGTGTGTGTGTGTGGATGGTTTGTTGCTGAAGACATAGTGTTGCACTGCAGAAAATACCCAGGCGACAGATGTGTAGACGTGTCTTTTCTGGAACAGACTACTGGAGGACACGACAACCTAGATACATGGACCATTAGCTGGTAAACAACACAGGGAGAGTGCCGTGTACCCATGACCGTTACAGTGTAAACAACAACTTACGTGGATGACCTGATGGTGTTTAAACAAGCAAGGGGTACATACTAAGGTAGCTCCGCAATTAATCATCTGGCTATTTGGGTCCGAGCATCATTGAGATGCACCCCTCGTCTCTATGTCAGTCTGCACATGCCTAAAAACGTAGAATCTACTAATCTACTAGATATGTTGACAATAATGGTATAATTCCAGGCAAAAACGTGCTTCAGTTTTTAGTACCTAAAAGGGTGCAGCAAAGATCCTTCACAAAACCAAATTGCATTATAGAATAACACATTTAAGAAGGACTCTGTGTAGGTGCATAATTGTTCAGCAAAGGGCACTATCCCAGCAACAAGCAGATTTTCCCACTTTAGTACACAGTAGCAGTAAAGGAGACGTGCTCACACTAGCGCCTAATGATTAACACGGTTCTTCACTGTGTGCTGAATCCCACATAAAGCATACAGTACATAAGAGAATGAAGCACTCTTCAGATTTTTATTTCTTTATTTGCCTACAAATGTTTTGCGCTGAGTCCAAATGTAATGCCTATTACACGCTGAAGAAGAGCTCTGCCCGAAATGTTTGTAGGCGAATAAAGAAAGAAAAAGCTGAAGAGTGCTGTCCTTTGCTCTATTGTCTTAGGCAGTAGAAGTCTCATTTCTGTGTGTGTTTGAGTTTTCCGTTTATGTGTTGCCAGGTGACCAAACGGAGGTTGTCATCCATGAACAAGACAATGAGTTGACCAGCATCATCCTCATAGGTGAGAATCATGTAAATACATCAATGCCATGTGTATACATATACCAGAGAATCGTATATGAGAGTGAGATAAAGCAAGCGGGTTCTTTTCCAGTATCCACTTTACGTCGCGTGAACGCCCCTTTAGGAGACCTTCGATTAGGAGACCTTCAGAGTCTTGAGGTAGAGAATAAATGGAGTCCCCTTAGCGTTGTAGATGGCGGTAGCGCACGTCTTGTGCAAACACCACGAAAAGAGAAGAAGAAGGAGGGACAACGCCCCTTTGGAGACCAAATTTTGAGCCCAAGCTTTTGCATTGAGTGGGCGTGTTTCGATTCCTCTTTATTATATATCCAACCTCTTTGCATATACTGTACGTCCAAGTGTGTCAAGAGCAGGTGACATGGCTTTGGCGTTAGATGGATAGATGGTGAAAGGGAACAAGAGAAAGAGATGATGGGGCCTGAACCTGAATCCTGTGAGCAGTGAATGAGGGATGGGGAGGAGAGAGCGTGGGATGGTGGAGGGAGGGAAGGAGAGAGGGATAATAAGAGGGGGAGAGGATGTGGAGTGTCTCTACCTCTATCCTGAAATAAGTAGATGGAGGGATGGAGGAGAGAGAGAGAGAGAGAGAGAGAGAGAGAGAGTAGATGAGAGAGAAGGGGGTAGATGAGAGAGAAGATCTTTTGAGTTTATCTTTAACTCATTATGTGAGTGCGTCCACCTACTATATGGCCTGAAATGGGTGAAATGGGAAGGAATAAAGTGATGGGGGATAAGTAGGGAAACGGATGGAGGGATGGTTGATAAAGGCAGAGAGAGAGAGAGGTGGGGGGGAGAGATGACACAGAGAGAAGGGGTGTGTCGAGGTTATCTCTCACCCATTGTGTGAGTGCCAGTTACCTCTCTGGCCTCTTATCTGTCCTCGTTCCCTTCACCCTTCTGCCTGCGGCCTTCAAGGTCACAACAACAATAGAGGGCATGCACTCTGGAGCCTTTTCACAGGGCCCCTCGTGCACCAGCAGCAGCAGCAGGAATGGCCTGAGCTCCGTTGGCAAAACACCTTGCAGTGATTTTATGCTTGGCTCCGCATGACCTTGAAGACTCACATGGGCTATTGGGGAGGCATCAGGATGTCCTGTTGGTAAACACCTTGCAGTGATTTTATGCTTGGCTCCACGTGATATTGGAGACTCACTGGCAGGACTGGCAGGGGGAGATAAAGGGCCCGGGCACTTTTGGCTTAAAGGGGCCCCTCATAATTAGAGGCGCAGAACTGACTTACCAGTGGCCCCCACATCCTCGTTTTGTGTGTGTTTTTTTGTTGTTGTTGTTGTTCTCATTTAAAGCTGCATTCTACACAACATCATTTGAATACTTCTTCATTTATTCAATAGGGTTTTTTTAGACTTTACAACAGTGACATGAAGGTTAATCAAATCTTCGCATCCTCATAAGCCATTGTGACAGCTGAGGTGTTTTGTTTTGTTTTCCAAGTGTGTCATTGGTGGCCCATAACTTGCTCAACCACAAGGGCTCCTACTACACTTACACATACAGTACAGTATAGTGCAGGAATAAATCTTGTAAATTCATTGGAATAACCCTACTTTTAGTGCCACAGCTGTAGTACCATACTGCTTTGCACAAATGCAGAATGCTTGATGTGTGTATTGTGAAATGAATGTTTATATGTTTTTTGATGAAACTGAAGTCAAATTTCCACATATTATTTAACTAATATTATTAATATAATAATTGCAATGATTGTAATAATAGTTGCCTCGTTTTGCAGCGGTCATTGTGGCAGCGCTGGTGGTGTTCCTGTGTGTGCTGGTGGTGGTCCGTTACTCCCTGAAGCACAAGGGGTCATACTACACCCAGGAGGACAAGGAGGGGCACTGGGGCGACGCGGATGACACCATGCTCAAGGCGGGACATTCCTTCCAGGACCTGGATGAAGGTGAGAGAAAATGAGAGGAAAGAAAAAGATTAACCCCTTAGCGCAGAGCCTATGTTATAACCTTACTGTCCCCAAAACTGTAATGGCTATATCTTACTCTGTTACTTTGTCATACTATAGCAATGTTGTTATGATGTTGTAGAGTATTTTCAGCAAATAGTAAATAGACCTGCTGGCGATCTCATCTGCAGTAAGAGGCTCCTGTATACTTTTAAGGGCCTAGATGAGGTTGAGAGAAAATACTCCCAACATTCCCTCAAATAAAATCAGTAAACGTCCTATTAGGACCTGTACAGAGGTAAAAGATTATGCAGAAAAAATGTCATTAGAGTAAAAAGTAATCCTCCTTCTAGAAGCTTGATGAAGGTTACAAAGAATATAATTGTGAAAAAACCTGCAAATATAAAATATAAATAAATAACAGTTTTCAAGTCACGCTGATTGCTGCCTTTCTCAAACGAACCATTGTGCTAATTTTAATGATGGTCTATTTTAATCCTGTTGTGTGTGAAAAAGAGAGGGAACAGAGGTATCAAAAGTCAAAGGGGGGAAATGTGTGTAGGTGTCTGTGGAAGATTGTTTATCCATGCCTATTGTCTATTGTTTTATTGTTTTATTGTTTGCCTGCCTGGTGTTGGAGAGCAACACATCTAGCGTGTGAATGTTTGAAGGACGTCTCTGTTTCTCTCCCTCAGGTCTGCTGTAATTTCCTAGTTTCTTTCTCACTCCATCTCAGTCACTGTCTCTCTGTTTCCCCCCTTTCTCTCTCTCTCTCTCTCTCTCTCTCTCTCTCTCTCTCTCTCTCTCTCTCTCTCTCTCTCTCTCTCTCTCTCCCTCTCTCTCTCTCTCTCTCTCTCTCTCTCTCCTCTACCTCTCCATTTGCTTTCTCTCTCTGTCTCCCCCTCTTATTAATTCATTCTGCTTCTTGGTTTCTTTCTCTCTCTGTCTCTTTTTCTTTGTCCCCTCTTTCTTCTCTATCGCTCTCTGTGAGTGTGTGGCTGCAATTTTGTTCTCTCTCTCTTTCTTTCTCTCTCTCTCTCTCTCTCTCTCTCTCTCTCTCTCTCTCTCTCTCTCTCTCTCTCTCTCTCTCTCTCTCTCTCTGTCTCTCTCTCTCTCTCTGGCAGATGTATGAACACCAAAGAGCCGCTTGCTTGATGCTGGCCGTTGGGGATGATGCATCACTCATGTGCTGTGTCCAGGGAGGAAGGAGGAAGAACAAGAGCAGATACTGGAAATGGAAACCCAAAGATGGGACTCTGAAATGGGAGCTTCCATGCTGATGTTGCTGACAACTGAATAGCCTCTTCTTAAGCAATGCCTTTGTTTTTTTTGTCCGTTTCTTAGAGTTGTGAGTGAGCTACACATATGTGAACACACACACACACACACACACACACACACACACACACACACACACACACACACACACACACACACACACACACACACTCAGCCCAACCTTAATATATTAGTGGGGCCCTTCTTGTCTTTGTTAGGCCCTTCCATTCATATTACCCCCCCACACACACACACACACACACACAGTGTTTCCACTGATACCTTGCCACCATGTGCCTTGATCCCTCCAAGTACTGCTAAGTACTACACCAGTAGTGCCCAATAGTCAGCAACAAGCAATAACATCATTTGGTTACACTTCACTTGACACCAGAGTCATATGTATGACATAACAGTGTCATAATAGTGTCATGACACAGGCATGGGCAAGTCATAAACATGAGGTCAATGTCATAAACGCTTTATGGTCATGAAAGTTGACATTAGGGCTGTCTTTACCAGAACCGGATGTAAATTTAGAACAAAATCATAAACTGTTCATGAAAATTGACATAATCATTAGGACATACGCATGACTGCGTTAAAACACTCCATAGTTTTGGTAATAACTGAGCTTCAACAAAACCATCTGTGAAAATACACAATGCACAATGTTCATGGTGAATGACATGCCAACGACGTTGTTATTAATTATTGAGATGTTGTAGTAACTACCAATCAATTAATCTATGCAACTATTTTACTATTAATGCTTCCTAAGCTATGAAGTCATTTCCATTTAATAACAGTTGAAGTAGGCCTAGATTAATTTCCTAACTCATTTATGTATCTTCAGCATATAAAATACATTTCCATAGCTGTTCCAAAGCTATATACCATTATCCCCAGACAGTTTCCAAAGCTGTTTGCGTTATACAAACTTGAGTGCCTTTTTATTATTTTTTTTTTTATCTTGCAACATGTGTCTTGTCAAATAAGTATGTAGCCTACCACATTTATTGCTATATTTTAATGTATGACAAAGTTCTTTGAACCGCAGCATTTTTTATTTAAATTTGTATTCTTGTTTCGTCAGTGTCTTGCTGTTGTTCACTTAATGATTGTTTGGTTTATTAAAAATTAAAGTACTACAATATTCAATGACACATTTCATACAAAACCTCATTTGAAATGGAATGTGTGGATTAGAAGCTGATGCAAATATATAGCAAATATGGCATATAGGTAAAGCATATCACTAATGCTTTACTTTGATATTCACAGCGTACATAGTTAGCCTGAGTATCATCCTCCGTAGTGACCGCGCTAGCTCAATACTTTCGCTTGCTGACCACGGAGTCTGACCCTGCAGCCACCCCCGGCAGTTGGAAATTATCTCACTTAATGAGGGAATTAGCCTTTCGCAAAACCCCTCCCACAAACGGCCGCCAACCAATCCGAGCTCAGCAACGGTAACTAAGGAGTGTAGAACTTGTCGAGGTCCGTCAAAAACCTACGATTTCAGGGAGACATACAACGTGTGCCTATGGCACCGTCAGGGTCCGACACCATCTGAAGATTAATTAGGACCTCATTTTTTCACTTTCCCGAAGCAAAAACCTCAAGCGGACTGATAACAGGGATGGATTAAGCCATGTGAAGGCTATTAGCTCCAGGTGATCATATTTAAAATTAGCAGGCTAACTGTGCAATCGTCTTGTTTGCTAATATAGCCCCCTTCCCCCTTGCATTTAGCTGGCAGAAAACGTACCCTAAACAAATAATCAATGCATCGCTCAGACTTAAGGACAATATTATATGATATTATAGTATTGGATCCACGGCATTATGATTCAAATTTTATTGGGAAACTACTAGTTGCGTTGTTTAATATGCGCCAAATGCACAGCCCACGGAGCAGCCCCCACCCTCTCTCCTTCCCAGTTTGTGTCTGTGTATATGCGTCGAGTGTGACAGCAAAAAAAGTAACACTGAAATGGGGCTGCGCTTGTTCCAACCTTGTTATGAAGATATTAACTGTCAACTAAAACCATTAAAGTGAACAGAAGAGAAACGCCCAGTGTGACTGCCCAAGAGCTGCGCAGTGTCAGTGCCGAAAGCCCGTCAAAGGTCTTGGCGGACGGCAATGTCCCAGTTTACACCAAGCACTATCAAATGTCCTGGTTACAGACATCACATCGCCATCATCAAGTTGTTGTATTTCAGTTGAATATGTAAGAGGGCTTGGGGAGGGGCTTAGACTATCAGCGAGCCTATTGGCTGTTCAGATACTGAACGAATATCTGAATTCCAACTGCCAGGGGTGGCTGCAGGGTCAGACTCCGTGGTCAGCAAGCGAAAGTATTGAGCTAGCGCGGTCACTACGGAGGATGATACTCAGGCTAGTACATAGTGGCATCAACGAATAAAGAACACATTGCAATAATAAGTAAGGGTTAACGTTCGGCGAGAAGGTCGCTACCGTGGAATAGCAGCACGACAGAGAGAATCTTTAGACCCCGACGCGGAGTGGAGGGGTCTTGTTCTCTCGCCGAAAGTTAACCCGCTTATTATATGGATATACTTAAATGATTCACACATGGCGGGGACATTTCCTTAGGCCTATTTCATGTTAAGATTGTTGCTGCGCTAAACAAAACAGTGCCGTTGTGGAACACCGCTAGGCAACAGCTAGGTAGCCAGGACAACAGGTGTTGTCTATCACAGCAGCTGATTAGAGTCTTGTTGAAAAGTCGCTTTAGCAGTGAAAAGTCTTGTTGCCATTGACAGCGGTCTGTTATAGACCAACCCGTCCGTTATCGAAAAATAACAGACGTGCGAACGTTGGGGAGCCCCGTTGAAATGAATGGAGCATTCCACCGATGACGTCACACCATATAATAATTAGAATTACTATGGAATCTATGACCTTTCCTTAGAAATCTTGCAAAGCATTATGCAATACTTACTGGAATTGTTTGTGGCACGTAAGCTATCCTCTCATCAAACATATTTATGAAATGTTACAGATGTTGGGTGGGTGCCTGGAGAAGAGAACATACAGATTACCTGTGTAAGGGTCAGTGACATTTCAGCAGTAGCACATGTCAATGTGGCACAACGACAATCTGCGCCACTATTGTATAGAGTTTTTTGTTTGGTTGGTTTTAGTGGACTATCTAAGGAGCATATTCATTGCAGTATATCAACCACCAATCACCAATACATGTATGGGCATTAAATGCCGTTACTCCACTTGAAGGTGGAGCCCAAAAAAAGGAATTTTTTGAATATGAAGTAAGGCCCCAGTCGGACAGACACACCTGTGCAAAGGTAAGGTGCCAACCAGGTGCAGGAGGGGCACAATGAGCCCCTGCCCCGCCCGTCGCTCCCTTGGCAACGGCATTGGCACACACCAGCGCTGAATAATTAAAGGGCAATTCCGGCCAGTTTGGATTAATATCCCATCTTGGGTGGACCGAGGGAAAGGGATGAAAGGCAAAACCGCGAGAAATTTTCATGCCTGCTGCGCAAAGTTGTTCAATTGCGCTGTTTTCGGTTAAACCCTGGCCCGTCGGGCAGGTATTTGACCTGTTTTAAAGCTCCTAGCGTGAATTAAAACCCTTTGAACGATTTGGCCGTGGTGTGTGGGTCCATACAAGTCGATCTAGTGGTTCACAGTTCCATTACGTAGCACAGGTACGATACAACAGGAGTTTTCAAAACTGGCGCACCTACCTCTCTCAGCTTCCGCCTTCCAACTACGTCCGCAAAATGGTTTGCCAAAGTGATACTTCATAGTAATCCATTTTATTTTTGTCCACCAAAGACGAGCCACAGGAAACATATTCACACGTTCCCATGCCCTGTGTTGTTATTGTCGCGCAGATTCACTTCTCTGTCACTGAACGCAGTGTAGTGACGTCACGGTGTCACATGACTCCTGGAAGGAACGCCATTCGCTCTTCCAGTTATTATACATAAGCGAGAAAGAGAGGCGCTGTCGTAATATACTGTTTGATATTTTGAGATGGATCCTCCGTTGGGGGTAGTTCAATTGAAGAGTTTGGTGGCCATGGTTATCTTTTTCGAACCAGAATATTTGTTACAGATAAAGAATTATTCCTTCCAGGAGTCATGTGACACCGTGACGTCACTACACTGCGTTCAGTGACAGAGAAGTGAATCTGCGCGACAATAACAACACAGGGCATGGGAACGTGTGAATATGTTTCCTGTGGCTCGTCTTTGGTGGACAAAAATAAAATGGATTACTATGAAGTATCACTTTGGCAAACCATTTTGCGGACGTAGTTGGAAGGCGGAAGCTGAGAGAGGTAGG
>NC_085868.1:16547502-16552502 GCF_034702125.1 Engraulis encrasicolus | reverse complement strand
CCACTGTAAGTATTATAAAAAAAGTGATATAGCCTATATTTGAGATTATTCATCACAACTGCTGGGTTCCGGCGGCAACGATACTGCCGCAGGTTTCTGCTTAAATACTATCATTTAATATCATTGTGTGTGCGTGTGTGTGTGTGCGTGTGTGTAAGCAAGCACGCATGCTTAAATAATGTGTGTGTTAATGTGATTTAGGAAAGCAGCTTAGGGGAGGATTTCCTCTTTTCTATTTTCACGAGGCTAAAAGAGACAGAGAGAGCGATAGAAAGCGAGAGAGGGAGAGAGACAGAGAGAGAGACAGAGAGAGAGACAGAGAGAGAGAGAGAGAGAGAGAGAAATGCTCAAGGCAGAGGGGCAGCGGAAGCCGCCCTTCGCTGGCATGGGATGCCGGTTGGCATCTAGCTGAGATGTGGCCCACGCGCGGGCCAGACACGGCACGGCGTTGGCAGCTGTGGAGTTTAATCCAATTCCCCGCATCTCGTGCTCTGCGGGGCAAGCACATATTCATTCCAAATCTAGCCCTCCCATGAGTGTGTTTGTGAGTGTTTGTGTGTGTGTGCCTGTGTGTGTGTGTGTGTGTGTGTGTGTGTGCGCATACACTGTACGTTAGCAAGCGCGCACAAGACAGACAGAAATAGAGAGAGAGAGAGAGAGAGAGAGAGAGAGAGAGAGAGAGAGAGAGAGAGAGAGAGAGAGAGAGAGAGAGAGAGAGAGAGATTTTATTTGAGCTGTGTGTGTGTTCGTGGACTGTGGGGAGGCTGGGCTGGAACTGACAAGCATCAACCCAAGTTTGTTTGTGTGTATGTGTGTGTGTGTGCGTGTGTATGTGTTTATGTGTATCGCATCTTAAGAAGCCTTACCACAGAGACTACTTCACAAAAAAAACCCACCCCTGCAGCTTACCCATCGTTCAGACACACACACACACACACACACACACACACACACACACACACACACACACACACACACACACACACACACACACACACACACACACACGGCACCACCCTTGTCTTATTTCCTTATTGGAGGGAAGTAGGACAACACTCTTCCTCCCTTTCTTAAACTAATTCCGAGTGGGATGTGTGTGTGTGTGTGTGTGTGTGTGTGTGTGTGTGTGTGTGTGTGTGTGTGTGTGTGTGTGTGTGTGTGTGTGTGTGTGTGTGTGTGTGTGTGTGTGTGTGTGTGTGTGTGTGTCTGTGTTTCTGTGTGTTCGCGCGTGTCTGTGCCTGTGTTTCTGTCTGTGTTTGTGTGTGTGTTTGTGTGTGTGTGTGTGTGTGTGTGTGTGTGTGTGTGTGTGTGTGTGTGTGTGTGTGTGTGTGTGTGTGTGTGTGTGTGCGTCTGCGTCTGTGTGCGTGCGAGAGTGTGTGTCTGTGCGTGTGCGTGCGCTTGCACATGTGTGTGTCTGTGTGCATTTGCGTGTGCACTACGTCTGTCTGTGTGGGGTTGACTATCAGCATCGGTGGTGCTTTTCAGTGCCGGTGGTGGTGGGGCTATCTCCAAGTACACACAGTGTGTGTGTGTGTGTGTGTGTGTGGTGGTGGTGGGGCTGTCTCCAAGTACACACAGTGTGTGTGTGTGTGTGTGTGTGCGTGTGTGTGTGTGTGTGTGTGTGTGTGTGTGTGTGTGTGTGTGTGCGTGTGTGGTGGTGGTGGGGTTGTCTCCAAGCACACACTGCCAGCCCCAGCCCAGCTGCTCCGGCCCAAGAACAGAGTCCCAGGCAGGGCAGGGACGCAGGCCAATTTTAGCGTCAGCGGGGTATGGTGCGGTGCGGAGTGGAGTTGGGCTTTGGTGCACTGATGGGGTGTGGAGTGGAGCAGAGCAGAGGGGAGTGGAAAGGGGCAGAGTAGTGCACAGGGGTGGATCTAGACATTTTGGGGGCCCTAGGCGCAGTATAAACATGGGGCCCTCAAAACTCATCATATAGATATAACATTCTGTGTTTTGGTGCTATATGTTGTGTTTCGTGTCATATAAATCAAAATAAGATCAAGCCAACTTTTTGTGTGTAATTAACGCAATTGGTGTCACAATCTGAGCCCCTATGGCCCTATGGAGGACAAATTTTGGTCGGGGCCCTGGGTAACTACCTTGGTTTGTCTAATGTTAATGTCCGCCTCTGGTAGTGCAGAGTAGTGGAGTGTGGTCTGCAGAGTGAAGTGGCACGGAGCAGTGCAATTGCCTTGGTATAAAAACGTCTGCTGCCGCCTGCCTGCCTGCCTCCTCTGAGCCTTATCTGCCACCCATGAAGGTCAGAGCATGAGGGTTCTGGAATCCGGAATTTGTTTCCTGGGAGCGGCAAGCGAGCCTGCGGTTTTCTTCCGAGCTCCCCCCCTGTGGACTGAGCCGCGGCCAATAGAATGTGGAGGGCAATTTGGACATGGCCCCCCGGGGGGGAAGTGAAATTTCATATCTTCAAGGATGTGAAAAAAACCTCAACCCCGTTGTCAGCAATGCCGGCGCCATTTGGAGGCACTACCTGTGCTACCTGCCCTCACAACGGGAGAGCATTAAGGCTGCGTAGAAGATGTCCTCTAACTTTTTTTTTCTTGTTTTACTTCTCAAAATCTCAGAATCAGCTCAAAGCAGCTGCAGCTCTTTTTCAACATTGGCAGCCAAACAGATTGGAGTGGCAAGTGTCACTTTCAAAAACATGGGAAAGCAAACAACCAACACTTCACCTACAAATTAATTCATCTGACAAATAAACAAGACATATAGTAGTTTAAAAAACTACATAGGTTTGGGGTTTCACATATGAAATAAATAGGTGGCTTAAAGCTACAGTATACTGTACCATTTTTGGAAAAAAGCCCATTTTACATCTCCCCTTGAGTTAAATGATTGAGTTTTTGCCTTTCTCCTGTACTTCACTCCTGTACTTCTATGGCAGTACACATTTTACCTGCAAGCTAGCATACTGTATATCATTGAATTTGTGCACAAACCGTTTTTAAGATATTTAACTTTGTGTCCTTAATTGACCTTAAGTTACTCAGCACCCCATTAACATCCAAATGACTCGAAAATGGTTGGAATCATTTGTGCTTCGTTTGTGCACGATTGTGCAGGCAAAATTAACGTTTGTGCACAAACCGTTTTTATATAATTTAACTTTTAATTTTTTGGAAGTAGGTGACGCACCACCCGTTAACATCCAAATTACTCAAAAATGCTTGGAATTGTTTGTACTTTGTTTGTGCATGCGTGTGTGGGTAAAATTAATGTTTGTGTACAATCCATTTGTATGTTATTTTGTTTGCTTTTGCTTTAAGTTAAATATCTTAAAGACAGTTTGTGCACAAACGGTCATTTTGCCTGCACAATCGTGCACAAACGATGCACAAAGGAATCAAAATACTTTTATTCATATTCGCAACATATGGGGTGCCAACTTCACACGAGAGGTGTAAAATGAGCTTATTTCCAGAAACGGCACATATCACTTTAACCCTCTGGGCCTCTCAGAGGCCTTGAGGCGGTTTGCAACACATTGACATTTTCAAGTATTTCAACTAACTGTAAACATCTATGCAAAAGTGGCACATACGGTTATATTCTGAAAAGTCTAACAAAAAAGAATATGACAGTTAAGTGAGTTTAATTCAAACAAGTTTTATTTAAATTGAGTGTAAACACAACTGTACAAAAAACAGATTTTAGAGGTCTTCAAACAGTCCAAGAAAACACACTATGAATAAATCTAGCCAAGACTTCTGAAGTTTGAGCCTTGTAAACAAAAGTTTGATTAAATCAAGGAAAAGCCAAGGCATCTGACCAGCAAGACTTCAGGCTCCGAATCCGGCATGTAGTGTAGTTGAGGTGCTCCTACTGTAGTAGTGTGGCAGTGATTATGGCTTTGGAGCATCACAGGTCTCCGGTACGCAGCAACAAGCTTTGCTCACCTGAATTTGGTGGGATTTGCTGCCATTCGCCTTTGCAGATCCTTCTAAGCCCCTGCCAACCTGGACAGGGACATGCAGCGGTCCTCAACACTCGTTTTTGGGGAGTTGGCAGGACCGTGGTTCTGTCAAGTCACACAAACCACTGCTCTCTGTCTGGACAACTTCAGGACAGGCACCTTTTTTGTCAGAGTGTAGTTCCTGAATAAGGTCAGGAGAGGAGGCGATTCAGTGTTGAGAGAAAGTAAAAGTCCTCATCCGGCTGTTTACTTACAGCTTATAGCATTGGATTTATTGCTCTAGTTCAGGGGTCAGGAACGTTTTTGGTGGAGAAAGCCATGAAAGCCAAATCTTTAAAAAGAAATATTTGTGAGAACCATGTGATTTTAAAAACTCTGAATATAATTAAAATCATTTCAAGCCCAACAATTATAGAGTGTACAGTCAAGTTAAACTTTTATTGATAATAGGTAGGCCAGACAACTGTCAACTTCATTATGGTGGGGTCTGAAAATTGTTGTATTTCGTACATTTAATATCCTGCATATTAAGTAAGGGTTAACGTTCGGCGAGAAGGTCGCTACCGTGGAATAGCAGCACGACAGAGAGAATCTTTAGACCCCGACGCGGAGCGGAGGGGTCTTGTTCTCTCTGAAGTGCTGCTATTCCACAAAGCGACCGACTCGCCGAAAGTTAACCCGCTTATTATATGGATATACTTAAATGACTCACACATGGCGGGGACATTTCTTTAGGCCTATTTAATGTTAAGATTGTTGCTGCGCAAAACAAAACAATGCCGTTGTGGAACACCGCTCTCTACTCTCTCTGCCGCTAGGCAACAGCTAGGTAGCCAGGACAACAGGTGTTGTCTATCACAGCAGCTGATTAGAGTCTTGTTGAAAAGTCGCTTTAGCAGTGAAAAGTCTTGTTGCCATTGACAGCGGTCTGTTATAGACCAACCCGTCCGTTATCGAAAAATAACAGACGTGCGAACGTTGGGGAGCCCCGTTGAAATGAATGGAGCATTCGACTGATGACGTCACAACCATATAATAACACATTTTAACTTCCCGTGTCCCGTTTCAG
>NC_085868.1:16530002-16537502 GCF_034702125.1 Engraulis encrasicolus | reverse complement strand
GGGCTGGTGAATATTCATAAGAATTTCAGCGTGCCCAATGACCCCCTGTCTGCCTGAGTCTAGGACGGGATGTACAGTGCAGACATGCAGAGACGGGTGGGCGGAGAGGGAGATGTGGAGGGCTGATGTTGGTGGGTTGGTTTGGTGGTATTGGTGACAAGTAGGGATTTTATTTTAATTCCATAGCATCATTGGATAAAAAAATCGAAGCCAAAAACATTTTAAGTGTGCAGACTCCTCCAAACTTACTGTACAGTCAGCCTTTGTCCCGCACCTTTTCCTGGGCTGTGCATAATCTTCACCCGGATGGGGTTGACAGATGTGCCTAATGATTTCCAGCATAAAAATATGCAGAGACACTAAAACCCACTGAATTTGAACTAAAGTCTACTGATTTCGATGGCCATAGATCTAGGCTACAGAAAACCCAGCCTAATGTGATTTTTTTGCCCGCAGATCCAAAATAAGAGGCAGGAAACTGCTCAATCTGGAAACCCTGGATGGGGTGACGAGGCTGATTGTCCTGAATGGTGTGCCATGGTGTACAATTGTGATAGCTGTATATAAATTCATTCAAGGACGGGTGGGTGGAAGAAGAGATGAAACTATAGCCAGGCTGTGCCATCCTAGTGATGCAACACCTCCAGCTGCTTCTAGTCAGGTCAAAAGCAATACAAATATCGTTTTGGAGCTCCCAAAAAAACAGGACCTCCTCACACTTTGTCGGGAAGCAAACAACCATAAGCAAACGAAGGGAGGCGGATCACCCATGCAGTTTGGGAAATGTTAATGGTTATGCTCTTGGTCAGACCAAGTCTCGAAGAGATAATAGAGCTAAGGGTGTGTGTGTGCGTGTGTGTGGGTGTGGGGGGCGTTGTCACTGTATCTGCATTTAAGGGCAGTGCTTGGGAAGAGTGGGGGAGGATGTAGATGAGAAGGACGAATATGATAATGGTAACGGTGGTAGGCTATCTAACCATGGTGGCACTTGGTGAAGGTGGGGTGGAAGTGAACTTGAGGTTATTAGTTTGGGCCTATATGCAGCTGTTTACCCTGCTATTGCAATATTCATGAGCGGCTGAGGAGAGGAGAGGAGTTTGCGAGGAGGTCAATTTCACAGTTTCACAAATGTGAGCATGTGTCTGCTGTTTGCTGTCAGTCTACCGCCCCTAATCTAATGCATTATTCCGTTTATCGGCGAACAAATGTATAGGACACACACACGCACACACTGAGAGAGAGAGAGAGAGAGGGAGAGAGGGAGAGAGATGGACAGAGAGACAGAGATAGAGTCAGAGTCATTATTCTGCTCCATATTTGGAGAGGTGCACAGACATAGGCATACCGATATGACACTTAGAAACAGACACATCCATACAAATGACATCCCAGCTTGCTCTTTCCTTAACCAAGTGTAACTCAGTGTAGCGCAGAAGTTTTCGTGGCCATTTTCAGGTCACAAAAAGCTCAACACTGCAGTATGGTGCCTATACCATGATGTCATGGCAAAATTAACAAAAGACAATGGCGCCAGGGATTTTCATAGTCACCCAAGTCTCCAAAAGTTACAAATTCCCATATTCTCCCTAATTCAACATTCAACACATTTACATAATACACTAACAGTCCTTTCCATTACTCCACAGTATAAGCTTCATCAGTGGCCATGCGAGAAGAACATTTTTGTCCCCGGTTTGCTCTACTGTGCATATCAAAAGAAAGCAAATTGGCCTCATTTCTAGATATGGCTGCACGGGGATTTCACACTAATCTGGGCTTAGAGATGTTTTTTTGTCCCCACAATCCACATGCACGCATGCATGTACGCACACATACACACAGTTTCTCTCTCACTTTCTCTGTCATACACGCACACACACACACACACACACACACACACACACACACACACACACACACACACACACACACACACACACACACACACACACACACACACACACACACACACACACACACACACACACACAAACACAACACACAAAAACACACACACACACACACCAACACACACACACGGACACGGACACATGCATACACACACACACACACACACACACACACACACACACACACACACACACACACACACACACACACACACACACACCATTGTGAGATCGGTCAAACAAAGGGGACGGGGATGACACGTTAAATTGGCTTTTTTTGTCCTCAACTTCAGTTGGAGTCAACGGCTGAAACTGAGTGCCTGTGCTGAGTGTGTGTGTGTGTGTGTGTGTGTGTGTGTGTGTGTGTGTGTGTGTGTGTGTGTGTGTGTGTGTGTGTGTGTGTGTGTGTGTGTGTGTGTGTGTGTGTGTGTGTGTCTGTCTGTCTGTCTGTCTGTCTGTCTGTCTGTCTGTGTGTGTGTGTGTGTGTGTGTGTGTGTGTGTGTGTGTGTGTGTGTGTGTGTGTGTGTGTGTGTGTGTGTGTGTGTGTGTGTGTGTGTGTGTGTGTGTGTGCATATCTGCCTGTCTGTCTCTTTGTCTGTTTGTATGCCTGTGTGTGTCTGAAAGAGGAAGATGGATTTTCACATAATCCGGAGGAAAAACAAAAAGGTGAACGCAGAGTGTGAGTGGGTGCGAGCGGGTACCAAGGCGAAAGGGATCAGCGTTGTGTATAGTGTCACCGCCATTGTCACCGTCACCGGCAGCCACCTCCACCTCCACCCCACCTCTCACTCCACCCAGGAGCGGATCTAGCCACTCTGGGGCCCTAGGCAAAATATAGGCATTGGGCCCTCAAAAGACATAGGGTCATAAAACATAGACATAAAATTCTGTGTTTGGTGTTTTTTAAGAGTTTTGTCTCATAAACATGTATAATATAATATAATTATCATATCTTGCGTTACATAATGTAAGTGACAAATTAAGATCAAGCCCACTTTACGTTTTTTGTGTGTATACCCCGACTGGTGTGACAGTTAGGGGCCCCTGTGGAGGAACAGATTTGGTCGGGCCCTAGGCACTTGCCTAGGTTTGCCTAATGGAAAGTCCGACTCTGATTGCACCGACCTGCTACTGCGGACTGCAGTCTCTGCACTAATGAAGATGTGCTCCGGCCGGCTCTCGACACGGTGACATTGCCAATCCGCCTTGAGCAATCCCCTGCCATGCTGAGGAGGTAGGATGAGAGAGAGAAGGAAGGAACATAGGAAGGAAAGAAAGATGGAAAGGAAGGAAAGATGGAAAGGAACGTCAGAAAGAGGAAAAAAGAAAAGAGAAAAAAAAGAAGATAGAAAAAAAAGAAAGAATATAGAAAGAAAGAAAGACAGAAAGAAAGAAAAAAAGAAAGAAGAAAAGCAAACGAAAGGCCGATTGAAAGAGAGAATGAAAGAGAGAGTGAAAGAGAGAAAGTAAAAAAAACGACCAGCCTCATCCAAGACTCATTTCTATTTCAATATGTTTCTGCTCCGGATATTGAATATTGCAGGATAAGCAGTCCCCCCCCTCCTTTGCTAAATTGCTGCACAAAGTCTGTGCCTGGCTGTGTCGAGGTTTTTCATGGCTCTTTGTTCAGTGGTGGGGCGATTCAACACTCGCTCACTCATATTCACACAGAGAGAGAGAGAGAGAGAGAGAGAGAGAGAGAGAGAGAGAGAGAGAGAGAGAGAGAGAGAGAGAGAGAGAGAGAGAGAGAGAGAGACAGACAGAGACAGAGAGAGATTCAGAGACAGAGAGAGATTCAGAGAGATGGAGATGGAGAGAGAGAGAGTGAGAGAGAGAGAGAGAGAGAGAGAGAGAGAGAGAGAGAGAGAGAGAGAGAGAGAGAGAGAGAGAGAGAGAGAGAGAGAGAGAGAGAGTCAGACGCACACACACGCACACACATACAGACACACACAGGGGAAGGTTATAAAGTTTAATTTTTTTGGCTGGTGTTCAGACAGAGTAATATCTGCCGGGGAAGATGGATGCCGCCGTGCTATTGCCAGGGACTGTCTCAAACTCAGCACTTCTCCAGTGGGCCCTGAATGTCATGCTTATGGATGGAGAGATAGACAGATGATGACAGAAAGAAGGTGAGGAGGAGAGGAGAGGAAAGGGACAGAGGATGACAGAAAGAAGGTGAGGAGGAGAGGAGAGGAGAGAGACAGAGGATGACAGAAAGAAGGAGATGAGAGGAGGAGATGAGAGGAGAGGAGAAGGGTAGAGAGGGGGTGGAGAGAGAGACGGAGGATGACAGAAAGAAGGTGAGAAGAGGGGAGGAGAGGAGAAGAGGAGAGGAGAGGGGAGGGGAGGAGAGGGGTAGAGAGAGAAGAGGAGAGGAGAAGAAGAATAGGGGATAGGAGAGGAGAGGGGTAGAAAAGGGAAGACAAGAGAGGAGAGGGGTAGAGAGGAGAGGAGAGGGGTAGAAAGGAAAGAGAGGAGAAGAGAGGGGGGTGGAGGTGATCAGAGGAGAGGAGAAGAGAGGGACGGAGAATGACCGAAAGAAGGTGAGAAGAGGAGGAGAGGAGAGGAGTGGGGTAGAGAGGGGGATGGCGGAGGGGGTAAAGATGGAGTGAGTGAGAAACGCTTGAAGAAGAAAAGATTGAAAGTCAGAGGGAGAGTGCATTCATTGTGTGTGTGTGTGTGTGTGTGTGTGTGTGTGTGTGTGTGTGTGTGTGTGTGTGTGTGTGTGAGAGAGAGAGAGAGAGAGAGAGAGAGAGAGAGAGAGAGAGAGAGAGAGAGAGAGACAGAGACAGAGACAGAACCAGAGACAGAACCAGAGACAGAACCAGAGACAGAACCGCAGCTGTGTACAGAGAAACAGAGTGTTGAATATTCTGCTGCAAACACGATTTAACAAAGTCCTTCCTCTGTTAATGCTTTCTGAAATGGGAGTTGACATTGAGAGAGGGCCCAAGAGAGGAAAGTAGTCAGATTTTTGGAGGAGGAAGGGTATAGCTATGTGTTTAAGGGGGCCGTGTTGTTTTGCCAAGCCAACGCATGGCTGGTCTCTCCAGCATTACCACAGTCACGTCTTATCACTGTTTCTGCCAGAGCGTTATTGAATCGCAGGGCTTAAAGATTAGATCAACCATCCGTAATAAAAGTTATAACACAATTTTCCCAGGCATTATGAGGAAACAAAATGCCTACTTAATATAAAGATTAGGGCATTAAATATGATTGTTTGCCTTTTAAGTCTAGAAGATTCAAATACTTTTTGTACTGTGACAGGTGGTAAACAGACCTTGTGAAATTCCCAATGCAATCTGATGGGCAAGGTGCACTAACATGCAAAACAGTACTTCAAGGCAGAGCTGAATGGCACAATAGGACCTACGTATATGCAATGCAAATGTGGTTTTATATTAAAAAGGTGAACAATATGCTGTCTCTCTATCTCTCTCTCTCTCTCTCTCTCTCTCTCTCTCTCTCATCAAAACATTCTGTGCACAACATTAGACGTGTGCCTTATTAAGATCCTTTATTCTCAAGACCATAGACCTCATAACTAACCTTCACTCGCAAACAATAGCTTTTAAAAGCTTTAATATTACACTCACGTCCCTCTGGATGATGTGTAAATCTTATACAGAGAGAGAGAGAGAGAGAGAGAGAGAGAGAGAGAGAGAGAGAGAGAGAGAGAGAGAGAAAGAGAGAGAGAGAGAGACAGAAGACGTAAAGAAAAAAAACACATGGGATGCTCACGTGAATTAAACAAAAGGGTCCGCCTGCTTTTTTGCTACTCCGTCTTTGGCAATAAATCATGAAGACGTAGAGGACCGCAAGGTGCTGGAAGATGAGCAGTCTTTAATTAATACCCTTTGTTATCCTTTATGCAGCCTAAGTAGGTCTCATCCCCAGCTATTCTGCATGATGAATACGCTGTGGAGGACCGGCAGAGGCAGAGGCAGAGGCAGAGGCAGAGGCAAGGCTGGACTGGTGATCTGGCCTACAGGACATTTTCCCGGTGGGCCGACAGTCCTCAGGGGCCGATGCTGTTGCTTTTGTTATAGTTTTAAGTTTTTTTGGCTTACCATTTCGAAGGGGCGCCCCATTGGTCTATTTTAATACAGACGATCGACTGAGCCATCAAATCATAAAAAAGGTCTTACCGTAAATACAGTATAATATCATTGTAAAGCAGATGGGCTGCGAGAGGAGCTGGTCTACGTCGAAAATGCCCCAACATTTTTTTTCTCCCAGTCCAGTCCAGAGGCAGAGGCTCACGGTGGCTGCCTGGCTAGCTGCACACATTTCATCTTCATGAAAACTAAGAGGCAACTAAGACTCAATTCCCATTAGACAACTGCTGCTAATTGATGTTAAACCCTGCGTTTTCACTGACGACCGACCTACTACCGGCTATTCTTCACTGGCTGATCAGAGGATTACCTTTTGAGGAGGAATGGCCTACAACATGCAGTGAAGCACACGCACACGCACACGCACACAGACACACACACACACACACACACACACACACACACAAACACACACAAACACACACACAGACACAGAGACACACACACACACACACACAGTATGTAAACACACGCAAAGACATGCCAAAAAAATGCCAACCCGACCCTACCCGGCCCATGGCATTTAAAGCCCGAGCCCGATGTTACCCGACACATCACTTGGAATGATCTAGCCGAACCCGGCCCGAAGCCCGAAGTCGGGGATCAGTTTCCCCACGTTATCCTATGGAGAATGACGGGTTGTGGTAGGTCTTTAAGGGCACTTATGTGCAGTAAATTGCATAATCCACTTAAAAACCTAGTGAAAAGATATTTTCCACAATAGAAACATAATATGAAATGGGGAAACTTACATTCTTGCTATTTAAGCAGAATCATCCACAGCGCGATTTCAATAACCGCCTCATGCTTCACCGCAACAACAATCTATCCACCTTTTTTTGACTTCTAAATGTAGGCTTACTACATTTCCATCCCGAGTAGGTTGACTTCTAAATGTAGGCTTACTACATTTCCATCCCGAGTAGGCCTATCTGATTAAATGTAGGCTACGTGAAGTTGCCCCTCCCTCGTTTGTTCATACGCGCGGATGAGATGGAAAGCCTGGCTGTGCCAAACATTGTCTAAAAGTTTCATAAAATTTTGGTCGGCACACAAGGTTTTGGACATACTAATTTCTAGTGGCACCTGGGCTACGGTTGGTGCATTGATCAGCCATATAGCAAAAAAGACAGCCTAGGTGAGAGGATGAGATCTTCCTCGGCTGGCGAGCGCTCCGCATGTGTGTGCGCGCGGTTCCTTCCCTCCCAAGAGCCGACAGTTGCTTACAAGTCAATTTGAGCACGAAAACAGCAAAGACAATGTGATATTTCATTCAAACAGGGCCTACACGCTCCAAATAAAACATTGGCTGGGGGGATATTCAACCAGACCGCAGCGCGAGCAGACAGTCAGTGTGAAAAGCCAAGTCTACCGGGGAAATCGCCGTCTTTGCTGCCGCTCGCCATAAGTGCATGAGCCATTGAAATAGTGAAGTGGCATATCGCAACAGCACATGCGGATTAGCCAAA
>NC_085868.1:16472502-16522502 GCF_034702125.1 Engraulis encrasicolus | reverse complement strand
ATACACAAGAATACAAACATATTGCACACACACGCACGCACGCACGCACGCACGCACACACACACACACACACACACACACACACACACACACACACACACACACACACACACACACACACACACACACAAAGCAGCATGCAGGGGTTCAGGAGACAAAGCTTGCGTGGAGAAAAGCAGTAGCCAGCTGAGAGCACATTCCCCTTCTTCCCCTTGTAGCCTTGCCCAGCGGATAGCCAGAGACCTTGGGAGAAATAACAATGAAGAACACACACACACACACACACACACACACACACACACTGAAAAGTCAACTCACAGAAACCCAAAACAGCCAAACCATTCAAGCATCTATCATTCAAAGCATCACCATCCTAAACATCATTCACATTCAAAACAATCTCATCAACCCCAACTTCAGCCGGACCTACAGGGGGCAGACCATCTGCAGGCAGCACCTCAACAGACTTCCTGTCTGATCAGAGCCACTTCCTTTAGGACGGCCATCTTTAAAGGCAGTTCACCACATGCTGCTGGAGAAGAAAGAAGAAAATGTTTGTTTGAAGCAAAAGCTTTTGAAAAGACAGACAAGACCTACTAAAGAAAAACTAAAATAATCCCTCAGTTAACCGGTCAAACGCAACTGGTAAGAGATGTCCTTTTCAAATACTTACCTGTTTGATTGTGGAAAAGGAGAACTTTGATCCTTCACAGGTGCATGTGTGAAATGTTTGTTCTGATTTGGCAAAATGACTCAAGACTTGAACTTTTTACATTTGAACATTTAAGTTTACTTACCTTTTTCATAGTTTGCACAGTAGTTTGAAATTGGCTTAAATGTTGAGCTAAGGAGCTAAAAGCTGGTTATTGTTTAATTTGATTAGTGGCTCAAACATTTGAGAGTTTGGAACTTCATGCCTTATTGCTTTTGTTTCAACACTCCACTTAAGTTAATTATTTGCATATATGTTCATTGTACCCAATTAATTGAGTTTATTAATTTGTGGTTTGAACCTATAACTTAAACTTGAAGCTTAAAGTGTTTCATGTGACTAAATGCTAAAGTTAATGCTTGCTAAGGTGCTACTAGTTTGGTCTGTATTCAACGTCAGATGTAATTACTACATAATTAATTCTGAATGGCTTTGTTTATGCATTTACATTTCAAATGTGAATTTTGTGTTTGTTGAAACTTAAAATAACACATTGTGTCTTCTGTTATATTCTTGTGTTTAAGGTTTTCAACCTATCTACAACTTCAACCCCTTCAACAACAAAAGTCATCAAAAGAACTCAATAAAAAACAAAAAAGGGGAATCATCTTGTCCGAGTAGTTCCTTGCTCTACCAGGCTCTTTTCAAGTTTGAGCAGAACTGAGGGATATCAAACCAAAAAACATACCTAAACTTGACAGTTGAAAACCAGCGTGGCAAGACACGAAGGATAAACGGCCTCCAGTGAAACCTTGCCAACGCAAAGAGCAACTTCAAGAATGGCGGAAGAAGCCACGGGAAAATCCATCAAGCAGCTGAAGGAGGAGAGGACTTCAGCTAACACGGCCTTCACAAAGCAGGCAAACTACCTCTCGAGGGAAATCGGATACCTGACGAAGTCAGAGATTCAAACTGAATACAGGGAACTCTGCTCACTCTCCAGGGATCTCAACTACGCTAACGACGAGTACGAGCTTGGCCTGCGAGCGGAGGTTGAGGGAGAGGAAGGTGAGGAGACGCTGGACCCCAAGGAAGAAGCGGACCTTTTAAAGACCATTGAGGACTGCATGAACAGCCTGGAAGAAGCCAGGCACCATGTGCAGACCAGTCTCTGGTTAAGGTACGCCGAGGGGGAGCTGACCATCGCCGTTGAAGAAGCAGAATCGGCATGTGAACATGCTCATGGAATCCCTGTGTCCTTCGTCAACAAAAACAGATACGAGCACCAGGTGGAAACCACAAAGCAACGTGTCGCAGAAGCGATGACTGCATTCAAGGAATGGCAAGAATGGATACCCAACGAGCAGAAGGCTGAGTTGGATGGCAGGATAAAGAGCTTACGAAAGCTGAAGAACAATCTTGAGGCAAAGAAGGGCAAATTCCTGACTGTGCAGAGAACTGCAGAGGACGAGAGGTGGCAAACCACTCTTCAGGCCCAGTCAGCACCGCAGCCAGTCAAGCAGCCGATCGTCAAAATGGAGCCCAACACCCTGCCCAGTTTCCATGGATCAAGAAGAGAATATGAGGAAGACTCTTGTGTCGATGTTGTGCTTACCTCACACAAGGACCTGGAAAAGCTGGACGAGAACACCAGAGGAGATGAAGGAATCCTGAAAACAGGCAAAGTCTTCCTTAAACCCTGGGTCCAGTCAGGCCAAAGTGGGAGGGACATGCCTGCGCCAGCAGCAGTAACAGACAAAGTACTTCCTCTCCAAAAACAAAAGAAAGAAGAGGATGAAGCCCTGGGAGTCAGCTACATTGTCGAAGATGACAAACTGCACCCACCTATCTCAGACAACTCCTCCAAGAAGAAGAAAAAGAAAATGGATCAAAATGTCCTGGAAGAGAAGGTGAGCGAGAGAACTTCCAAACCACTGGCTAGAAGACAGCTGCCCAGCCCAGTAACTAGCCTGTCTGACCAAACAGGGCTCGTCACTCCCGCTAAGCACAGGAGTACCATCCCAGTCAGGAGAGAATCCTCCTCACCTGCACTGACCAGAGCACAGCTCAAGGAAACCACTCAAGATGCGCCATCTAGTGGTTCAAGCGACCCAGTGACAGTCACTGGCAAAGGAGGCACTGATGCTCCGCAAGACACTGTAGATGGAGAAGAGCCCAAGACTCCACTCCGAAGACCATCAGCTGCTTCTGCAGTGGAAACACTGACCAATGTCAGAAAATTCAGTAGCCTAACCAAGGTCATCAAAGTTGTTTCCTGGGCATGGAGAGCTGCTAACAATGGAAAAGATTGCTTGCAAAGACCCCAGCCAGAAGTAGGCCAAATTGGGAGGGGCTTTCGTCAGCAGGCAAGTCCAAAGCAAGTCAAAAACAAAAAGAAGAAAAAGAAAAAAACCCTTCAACAATTCTACACAGGGATGTACAACGGATCATCATTCAACTACCCAATGAAGAACAAAGGTAACAACCAACCACCAAGGAAAGGAAACCAACAATGACCATCACCAACTCTTGTGACCTCTCTGGGTTCCAGAACCGAGAGGTCAAGTGGGAGGTGAAAAGTCAACTGACAGAAACCCAAAACAGCCAAACCATTCAAGCATCTAACAATCAAAACATCACCATCCAAAACATCATTCACATTCAAAACAATCTCATCAACCTCAACTTCAGCCGGACCTACAGGGGGCAGACCATCTGCAGGCAGCACCTCAACAGACTTCCTGTCTGATCAGAGCCACTTCCTTTAGGACGGCCATCTTTAAAGGCAGTTCACCACATGCTGCTGGAGAAGAAAGAAGAAAATGTTTGTTTGAAGCAAAAGCTTTTGAAAAGACAGACAAGACCTACTAAAGAAAAACTAAAATAATCCCTCAGTTAACCGGTCAAACGCAACTGGTAAGAGATGTCCTTTTCAAGTACTTACCTGTTTGATTGTGGAAAAGGAGAACTTTGATCCTTCACAGGTGCATGTGTGAAATGTTTGTTCCGATTTGGCAAAATGACTCAAGACTGGAACTTTTTACATTTGAACATTTAAGTTTACTTACCTTTTTCATAATTTGCACAGTAGTTTGAAATTGGCTTAAATGTTGAGCTAAGGAGCTAAAAGCTGGTTATTGTTTAATTTGATTAGTGGCTCAAACATTTGAGAGTTTGGAACTTCATGCCTTATTGCTTTTGTTTCAACACTCCACTTAAGTTAATTATTTGCATATATTTTCATTTTACCCAATTAATTGAATTTATTAATTTGTGGTTTGAACCTATAACTTAAACTTGAAGCTTAAAGTGTTTCATGTGACTAAATGCTAAAGTTAATGCTTGCTAAGGTGCTACTAGTTTTGGTCTGTATTCAACGTCATATGTAATTACTACATAATTAATTCTAAATGGCTTTATTTATGCATTTACATTTCAAATGTGAATTTTGTTTTTGTTGAAACTTAAAATAACACATTGTGTCTTCTGTTACATTCTTGTGTTTAAGGTTTTCAACCTATCCACAACTTCAACCCCTTCAACAACAAAAGTCATCAAAAGAACTCAATAAAAAACTAAAAAGGGGAATCATCTTGTCCGAGTAGTTCCTTGCGTGACCTGGCTCTTTTCAAGTTCGAGCAAAACTGAGGGATATCAAACCAAAAACCCACCAGAACTTGACACACACACACACACACACAGAGACACACACACACACACACACACACACACACACATACACACACACACCAAGCAGCATGCCAGCAGTAGCCAGCGGATAGTCTAAGACCTTGGAAGAAACGCAAACACAAACACACACATGTACACGCACTCATGCATGCATGGACGCGCACACACACAAACTCTCACTTGCCCATGCACTCATGCACGCACAGACACATGTACGGATGCAGTAAAACACACACACACAAACAGAAGAGCTGCTTTTCCCTCTTTACTATATTTCATGGTTGATTTCATGATGTGTGCGTATCTCAATATGTGTAAGTACAATATATTTTTGTGTGTTTGTATGTGTAGGCTATATATTGTGTATATTTCTTTTTCTGTATTTTATTCGTCTTGCCTGTATTTTATCATTTTGCCCAACAATTATTCGTAATTAATCTGAAGCCTTGTTGACACGTAATGTACAGTATGAGCGTATTTTCAATGAACATTTGAATTGCTTTGACACAACATGTGAATAAAAGAATTTCCTACTTACTATACATGAACACAAGTCGGTGTGGAATATGGAATCCTTTGTCATGGTACCTATGGCTCTGCTATGGACATTCAAATATGACTTCTTAAAATCTGTATTTTACTTACCTACACTATGGTTCTTTTTCCTTTGTCTAAATGCTGAAGCACTTGTGAAATGCAATCTGTGGCTTGAGTTTTTCTTATACTGCGTAGGCTATATGTATATTTGGTAGAAACTCTGTTCATGCATATATGATAGTCCCAAAGATGTTCATGCGTACAGTGAGGAGAATAAGTATTTGATCCCTTGCTGATTTTATTGGTTTGCCCACTAATAAAGACATGATCAGTCTTTAATGTTAATGATAATATGTATTCTAATATGGAGAGAGAGAATATCAAAAAGAAAATCCAGAAATTAACTCTAAAGAATATATAATAATTGATTTATATTTAATTGAGGGAATTAAGTATTTGATCCCCTGCCAACCATTAAGAGTTCTGATCCCGCAGATCAAATGGCACTTCCAATCAACTTGTTATCTGAATTGAACACACCTGTTAATAGTAGCCTGCACAAAAGACACATTGAATCTGCAGAATCAGTCCATAGAATGAGTCAATCAATCAAACTAAACTCGCCAACATGGGACAGACCAAAAAGCTTTCAAAGGATGTCAGGGACAAGATTTTAGAACTCAACAAGGCTGAAATGGGCTCCTGGGTATTAAAGAGCAAACTGTTGGTGCATTTCTTCCCAATTTTAGGACATACAAAATGATCATCAATCATCAATCTTAGGCCTGCCTCTGGTTCCATACAAGATTTGACCTTGTGGGAATTTAATAACCAGAAAAAATGAGATAAAGCACCTTAAAACTGTATGGGAGGAGCTAGGAAATGATCTCAAGGCAGCTGGGACCTCAATCACTAAGAAAACTATTGGAAACACTTGATACCACAGCGGATTAAAATCCTGCAGTGCATGTATGGTACCCCGGCTTCAGAAGGAACCTGTTCAGGCTCACCTGAGGTTTGCCAATGAACACCAAACTGGATTAGGATATGATTGGGAGGTGCTGGAATCAGATGAGACCAAAATCAAACTGTTTGGCATTAACACAACTCAATGTGTTTGGAGGAAGAGAAATGCTGCCTATGATTCCAAGAACAACACCTTCTCCAACATCATAAATGAAAGTGGTAACATTATGTTTTGAGGTTGTTTGTCTGGCCAAGACACAGGACAACTTCACATTGTCAAGAAATGGATGGAGGGAGACATGTAAACGTACAATGCTGCATGCCAACCTCTTTCCCACCACCACTAGACTGAAGGTGGGTCATGGATTGGCCTCCCAATATGATAATAATCCATAACATACAGCCCAAGCAACGAAGGAGTAGCTCAAGCACAAGCATGAAGCATGAACCATGAAGTAGCCTAGACAGTTTCCAAACATTAACCCTATAATAATCCTGTGGAGGGAACAGAAGCTCCCATTTGCCAAGCTACAGTCATACAAGTTAAATGATTTACGTACAGGTGATCTGCAAAGAAAAGTGGACAAAAATCCCTTCTAATATATCCACAAACACTGCCATTAACTGAAAGAAACATCTGACCTCTACACAAGAAAACAAGGGCTTTGCCACCAAGTATTTTGTCTTCTTTGACTAGATGGGTCAAATAAATATTTTCCTCAATAGAATACAAGTCAATTAAAATATATTCTTCAAAGTTATTTTCTAGATTTTCTTTTTGATATTCTGTCTCTCTATATTAGCATACATTTTATCATTAAAATTATAGACAGATCATGTCTTTATTAGTGGGCAAACCAACAAAATCAGCAAGGGATCAAATACTTATTCTCCTTACTGTATATGAAGGTCACAAAGATGTATTAATATCACTTTAATGTATACCTTTAAAAAGCACACATACAGTACACCATGGGTAAATTATGCAGCCATTCATATTTGTTGTTTTCAGTTTGTTCTGACTTTATGGGGGCCAGAACCTTGCCATTCAAGGGCCGCATCTGAATAGCCCTGCTGTATATATATGTGCAGTCATTGTCTCAGTGAAGCCTTGATTTATTGTGCATATGACGACTAACAACATAGTATAAATGCCTATTGGACTTAGTGCCTGATTGAAAACAACAGACACAAAGACCATACTGTACCGTACTACACCATACAGCCTTTGTTGTGTGTGTTTTGCGCCTGCTCTCAGGTGAGTTGTTGATTTATTCTGTGTATGTCATTGGTGGAGTGTGTGCTGTGCAGGGCTACATAGCTCCAGGCAATTCTGACGTGATAACTGCTTGACATGCACACACACACACACACACACACACACACACACACACACACACACACACACACACACACACACACACACACACACACACGTGGTCGGCGGGGTGTAGGACTGACAAGCAGGTAGGTGAACACACACACACACACACACACACACACACACACCAGGGCTTGACGTTAACTTTTTCATTCACCGGCCACTTTGGCTAGTGGTTTTACCGAGTCACTAGCCATTCAACTATTCTAGTAGCCAAAAATTCGATAGTTTTTTTTCTTCATCATGATACTGTACATCTCACCTCATGGGGTGCTAAAGCAAAAAGATGAGTGCATAGCTTTCGACATGGAAATAAATCAGAGAAATAGAAACTGAGCTTTTCTTGAACTTAAATACGAACAATTGATACACATTAGGCAATCAACACAATATAGGCTACTCTGATATATCATACCAAGGATCAAGCTCCCTGCCAAATTGCCTAGTGACACTGAAGTTATTACCAGCCACAGCCAAGTTTTACCAGCATTTGGCCGGTTGGCAGGTGCCAGTGTCAAGCCCTGACACACACACACACACACACACACACACACACACACGTGATTCATCTTGGTGTGAATTCATCTCGTGAATACATCTCTAAAATGTGTATGTCTGTACGTCCACACACACGTGAATTAATGTCTCGTGAATTTAAAAAATATATATATATTCCCATGTTGGTGTTTGTTTAACTGCATTTGAATGTTCCCAAGCTGGGTTTCAGAGCTGTTTGGAGGACCCAATAAGTGTGTCTGTATGTTTGCATGTGTGAGTGTATGTGTGCACGTGCGTGTGCTATGTTCTCACATGTTCATGCATGTGTAGGTTGGTGTACTGTTTGTGGGTTTGTTTGTGTACCGTACGTCTGAGCTGTGTGGATCAGATTCCCACTGAGCTCTCCTGAGGGATGGTTTTTAATCAACACCACACACACACACACACACACACACACACACACGAGTCAGCCCATGGCCAACCGTGCGCTTCCCCGTTTCGTCCCGTCCCCCCCATTTTAGCAGGGGGGCGCAAATATTGGCACGTCACCCACCTGTCTCGCCACAGGAGCCAGTGTTGGCGCTGCGCTGATGAAACCGGGGGGAAAGGATGTCAAATGTCAGAGATGACAGTCGTGCCGTGACAACAGTGACACAAGCCAAGCTGCACCCCATGGCCAGAGAGACACACGACGCTGCCTCTGCCTCTCCGGAAGTCGTGCCAGTCTGTCTGTTTCTGTTTCTCTGGAGCAACGCATGGCAATGTGTTTGTGTGTGTGTATGTCAGTCGTATCAGTCATGTGTGCACACGTGTGTCAGTCCTGTGTGTTTGTGTGAGTTTATGCGTGTCAGTCGTATCAGTCATGTGTAAATGTGTGCGTACGTGACTCTGTCAGTCCTGTGTCTCTGTGTGTGTGTGTGTGTGTGTGTGAGTGCATGTGTGAGAGAGATAGAGACTGGGTGTGTGTGTCAGAAACAAGTCATCCCCGGTGGTGATGTGAACAGGCACTGAGAGATACTGAGATGCAGAGTAGGAGTTGAACTCTCTCTAGATGCTTCCAGGCACTTTCAGTCGCCCCAGGCCTGTATGTGCGCGTGTGCGTGCGTGCGTGTGTGCATTCGTACGTGCGTGCGTTCGTATGTGTCTGTGTGAGTGAGTGTGTGGAGTAAAAAGAGAAAGAGAATTATTTAGCCTACTTCGTACTGCACTGTATGTACGCAGTTTATTTGGAAGCAACTGGACTAGTACCTCAATTTGGTCAACTCTGTCAAACAGTGTGCATGTAACAAAATATGCTACAGTAAATCTCGGTTTCTAAAGTAAAGCTGCAATTTTGCAAAGTTTTAAGCTTTCATACCAGCCCTGTTATGTGCCTGGAGGTCTAACACAAAATATTCTGTGGCTGTTTAAAAAAAATGTTGAAAAGAGAGAGATTTCTCTCCCCAACTCTCTCTATCCATAAAGTGGGAGGGAGGACTCTCTCCCTCTGTCTCTCTCTCTCTCACACACACACACACAAATCCCCTCTTGTGTTCTGTGGTTTAATTGCACTTGTGAAGTGTAAAGGGCAGAGCCCCTGGGTCATTAGTCCACATTAATAGCACTAAACAATAGCATCCCATTCTTAGAAACCACACACACCCACACACCAGGGCTTAATATTAACTTTTCCTCTTGCCGGCCACTTTGGCTAGTGGGTTTCCCGAGTCAGTAGTCATCCAGCTATTCTACTAACCACACATTTGTTTTTTTTATCATGACGCTGTACATCGAACCGCTGCAATTTTCGGGTCAATTTATCGCTGTCTACCAATGACCACACGGTGAGTTCCATGTGTTTTCGAACGAAAGTTTAATGCCATTTTCTGATCGATTGCTTGAGTGTTCCAGTGGAGTCAATGTAAAGATGGGGGCCCGGCTGCAGTCTTGGATACCCAAATGCTCCGTTCTGCACCAAATGTCAAAATTGTGATGAGAACATCTCTGCTTCATCCCAGACGTCACACAAACAGGGCTTAATGTCTAAAATAGCGAACCACCACTTTAAATAGCATGCAATTGTGCATAACTTTACGCCAAAATTAATATTAGAGCAGTTATCATGAGAGGTGTGGGGTACCTGTTCGCTAAACATGCAGACTTCAAGTATTAAGTCCAAAGACGGCGTATTTCTGCATTTGGGAAGGGGGATATAGTCGGACACAACTCTCTCACACCTCTCTGGGAAACGTTATCTGTGACAGATCGTCTGGACATTTTCATACAATGATAAAGTATACTCGCCAGCCCACCGACCGCAGAGACCCCTGTTTTGCGCTGTTTTTCAAAGTATGAAAGGCGGGACTTAGATTGGGCTCGTTCTTGTTATTGGCTGTGCCGACAAATACAAATACTGTGATTGGTCAAACGTCGTTGTCGGCTGTGGCATCTATCCTGTTATTACAACAGAGTGGGAGCTACTGTATATGAAATTTTCTGCGGTAGGCTACACTTTCCTCCTCGCTCAACACCACCCCCCCAATATTTTCTCCTCGGATCTGCACAATTCACAGAAATTACCCATTTTGATTTCTAAACGGCGAATTTCGCCAAAAGGTGGCAAGTTTGCATGCCTGTGTATTGTTCTGAAGAGACACGATTATTCCATGTAAAAAAGGTTAAAATCTACTCAAATAACAACCACCAATACACACGGACTGCAAAGTTGGTAATTAGCTAAAGAGGATTACATAGCAACTGTGGAAAATAAAATGGTTGCTAATAATTTAAGTTCCGCCAACTCAAGCATGAAATCTTTTGCATTTAAGTAATCCAAAGAGAGTAAGAATTGCCATTTATTAATTTGGATTCTGATCTCGCTAATGCTCTTAATACGTCGTTTTGATACTTATGATTTTACTGCAGAAATACAGGAACTTGCTATTTAGTAGATCAGAATAATTTTGTAATTGGTAAGGACATTGTTGAAAATGTGTCACATTACACTAATGCAAACAAGAGCTGTGGTCCTCAAGCTATGCTCCAAGGAGTTGTGCACAATTTCCCAATATATGCTTATAAGTCTTTACAAACACAGCATGTGCCAAAATGTTCAAAAGATTCAGTTATTGTCCCAGTCCCTAAGACAAGGTGCCGCAAAGAACAGAACGATTTTATACCTATAGCTCTGACCTCTCTTGTCATGAAAACCATTGTAAAATAGTTAGAAATGCAATTTTAAGAGAGACTCAGTCTGATATGGACCAATTCCAGTTTACCTATAGGCCACAAAGAGGTGTTGAACAGGTGGCACCCTGAGAAAGACTGTGTAGGTCGAAACGTGTCGGGCAGTCCATTTGCTTTGAAGAAAAAGTATTGCCACAGTTTCCTCCTCTTTATTTTTTGTTGTCTACTACCCACTAACTGTTAGAACACCTGTGTTGTAAAGTTTGGATCCTTGCAGCGCTTCCGTTTTTCTAGGTGTTAATTTTTTTTAACTGATAGGACACAGAGAGTACGGTTCAACAGAGTATTGTCTGACCAGATTTGAATCTTCACTGGATGCCCTCAAGGCTGTGTTCTTTCCCCATCTTTTGTTTATTCTTCATACTAATATGTACCTGAATAGCAGGGAGGACAGATTCATCTTGACTGTTATTGTCATGAGAAAAGCCATGGTCCAATAGTCCAGGACTTTGATTGGTGCGAGCTGCTTTTTCTTCGACTAAACATCCAAAAAAATATGCGTGTTGACTTCAGGAGACTCACCAATGATGACAAGGAACAAATCAGTATAAAAGGTCAGGCAGTGGAATGCGTTAAAAAGTATAAATATCTTGGGACCAATATGGACATCAAACTTTCCTTTGTGGAAAACTGTGAGGCTGTCTATAAAAAGACAAACCAACGTCTACACTGCTTAAGGAAGCTATCATATTTTCACGTTGATAAAAAGCTGCTCACTATGTTCTATAGCTGTTTTATTGAATCTGTTGTCTCTTTTAGCTTAGTGTCCTGGTTTGGCAACTTACCCTTAAAACTGAAAAAAACGTACATTTGGAATAAAGCATTTGGAATCAAGGTGGAGGGTCATCTTTGTGAAGGCAATGGAGTTGGACGAGACCTATGCAGCAGTTACAGTTAAAGGGACGCTGTGCAGGAAATGGTCAAAAAAAGGTACTGCAATACTGCTCATTGAAACTGGTCTGCCTATTGCGAAATTTGATCTTTACATGAAAGTTTACTAAGTAATAAACAAATATTTTGTAGTATGGTCCAAGTACAGTCATTTTTGCAGTTAAAAATGGTTATTTTTGGAAATTCAAAATGGCGGACCATGGAGAAGATCACCCTTTTCATGTGTGAAAAGTGCAATTTTTCTAGTCATAATGAAAACGTAGAATTTGATGCTGGTGGTAAGTATTCATGAATAAGGTAACATTAGTGAATGGGCAGTATGAATTCTGGAAATAAACAACTAAAAATCTCACACAGTGTCCCTTTAACCATGATTAAAATCATGTAAAATAAATAAATAAATAAAGATATGGAGATAAGGGTAAAGACAATGAGTTAAACCCAACACATCCACAGTGTTGACCCACATATGGCAAAAATAATGTTTCGAGGTAAGTTGTAGTATAGCACAAGAAATTCCACCCAGATACACACACAGCTCGCTTTTAATTCACAAGCACATGCACACACACACTCTCACACAGAGCAGATAAATGCCTGCAGCTTGAGAGGCAGTGCGGGATCCGTCTATAAATTTAGCATAAAGTGCTCTCTAATGATCCGTCTCCCCCACCTCTGACTACTTCTTAACCTGCAGCTGTGAGCATCCCTCTATCTCCATTCCTCTACTTTCCTCTTTCCATCTCTCGTCTGTGAGCATACCTCTATCTCCTCCCTTCCTCTACTTTCCTCCATCTCTCGTCCTTGCTCTTTCACTCCTTCTCTTTACATTCCTCTCTCTCTTGTTCTCTGTGCCCATCTCCATCCATCATGCGCTCTCTCTCCCTCTCTGCACATTTCTCTTCCTCCGTTCCTTTCTGCGAATCTCTCTCTCTCCTTTTTTTCTTGTTTTTCTCATCATTTAACTGCCGCCAGAACTACACACGCACACACACTCATCGCCCCCTTCCTACCGTCACTAACTGCACCCCTCATTGCACAGGGACGTGTCGCGTGGGATGCCACCGACATTGCCCTTCCAGCTTGTTTGTGGTGCAGTGACAAACTTGCCAGTGTTGCCAGATGTGTCTGTTCAAATCCCGCCCAAAAGGTGCTCAAAATCCGCCAAGAAGTGCTAAATTCAGCCCAATTTCAACAAAATGTTATTGATTTCTATGGGCAGAAAACTGCAGAAAAAAAAACGCCCAATGCCCAATTTTTGCTGTTTTATCCGCAGACGGCCATCCCAAGTAGCCCAATTGGGTGGGTAACCGCCCAATCTGGCAACACTGACACCAATAACTCTGAAGGCTGACTGCAATTACTCAGCTGACTGCAAGGCCATTTGAGATTTAATTAAAAGTCGGCGCTTAATATCACTTGTGACTGCACCTGACAACGTTGTCTGCGTGTGTGTGTGTCAGCTTGTGTCTGGTTCTGTGTGTGTGTGTATGTGCGCAGTGTGTAAATCTAATATCACTTGTCAATGCACCCAAAAAAGTATTGTTGCAATGCCACCATGTACTGCACTCATTAGAGATGGCAGCCATTTTGTTATATCTATCGGTATTCCAGTTGCCCCGCTTCATTTTTATGACCAGCAGGCTACCGTCACTCTGTTCTGCTAGAAGAAAGTATTAATTTTTGAACAAAGCTAGCGTGGCCGTCTGCAGGTTCATCCGGTAAACAGTCACATGCAGGAAAAGTTCGGAGCCCAGAATGAACACAGGCGGTTCACAGGTAAGCACTTTAGTGCCGAACGTAACTGGTGCGAGCGCCGGCACCGGCTCTGTTCTGGTAGGCCTGAAACCCCTATATGTGGCCCCTGACACCCTGCTTTAGCCCATTTATAGCATACTTTGCATATCATGGTTGGGCAAATCAATCACAACATGTGTATTTCAATGGGCTGTCTGCAACAGCAGAAGTCCTTCCTTAGCCATGCATGCTGCCAGTATCACACAGGAAGGGAGACACTTCTGTTTGAATTCAGGTGGCTGGTGGTGGTGATTCCATGATTTAGTAACAAGCTAAAGAGCAGCGGTGTACAGATGATAGAAAGAGATTTTTCTGCCTCAGAGGTTGATGGATCTCCCAAGGTATCGTAGGATTCGCCACTGCCACAAGCTGGCTTTCCGCTGGCTTTTGCTAGACAGCAAGCCATGCTTGGCTGGTTTGCTGGGGTTGAACTGTTTGAAGCTGACTTGTGTCCTCATGGGTAAAGTGTTTCATCCAGTGAGAGGTAGTCGTCCGGGATGACTACCTTCCCACACTACTTATTGAACAGTTTGAAGGCTGCAAACCTGTCTCCTCGCCATCTGTCCTCTCTTGTATCTTCGTTGTCGAAACAGATGTTGGACAACAGGAACTTGAATCTGTTTTTGCCCACTGTTGCACTTAACATCGGGTGCCCTGTTAGGTCATTGAACAGTATTTCAGTCCTGCAGTTCTTTTGGTACATCACCCAAAACAAGGACTATCAATGCAGTAACCTCCTGGTCGCTTATTTCACCAATATAGCTGAATTAGCCACCTCAGGAGGCATTCTTTCCCTTGTCATTGGTATGGTTCACGATGTTTGTAACATTCACTAGAGTGCAAAACTCAAAAAAGGGTGCACTATTCCTGTCAATATTGATAGGTTGGTTGTCATGATCTGGGGTCCGTTTCTCGAAAGCGTCTTTGCTATCGAGGGAACGGTAAGATGGTCTTAAGACCGTTAGCAACGACAAGAATCGAGAAACGGACCCCTGGACCCAAGGTTTTGTGATTTTTTCTTGATTTCCTGGTCTTCCCCCTTGTGCCCCGTTTGTAACCTGTTTTGGTTTCCTTGTGTTTTTGTTTATGCTTTAGGCACCTTCTCTGTCCATGTGCTTTTGTTTTCCTGTCATGTGTTCTCAGGGTTCCCACACGTCCTGGAAAACCTGGAAAACCTGGAAATTTAGAGATGTGTTTTCAAGTCCTGGAAATTCACCAAATGTCCTGGAAAAAAATATTTGTCCTGGATTTTTTTCCCTTCAACTTTTTCCCGATTTTGTTTGTGGTACTCTTCTCCGAGTCTAGACATGACGATTCAATTTATATCCACCTATTGAATGCATTATTGTCCACACACACACACACACACACACACACACACACACACACACACACACACACAGTTTGGTCAGGTTGCCATCTTTGATTGCACTTATACACAGTCATATTCTTTGACTCAGTGTTGCCAAAAGTCGCTAGAAGTTGCTAGTTGGCTTGCTGAAAAGTCGCTAGCTGATATCATGGCGTTATATATCTCTCGAAAACATGCTTGTGGTCATAATAGGCTACAAATAGGCAGTGCTAGCACTTCCTTACAAAAAATTGTACTGCTATCTTTTATGGAGATCAGAGCTTTCAGTCTCACTAGCCACATTGATTTGCCACACCAAAGATCAAACTAGCTTTCACAGTAGTCACATCAATTGTTTGTATGCAAGAATATTCCAGGGAAAAAGAAACTGGCAACAAAACTGGCTTGCAGAAAGACAGAAACCACTGGCCACAATGGTTGGTGAGCAAAAAAGTCAAAGTAAAGTCTTGTGGAGAATGCATTTAAATCCAAGTACTCTCATTTTTGCGATAAGAGAGAGACTATTAAGGTATTAAATTCTGAGATAATGTGACATTAATGTGAGTTTACATTGCACTTTCATTTAATTCCGAATAAACGTTTTGTGGATCAGAAAGCATTTCAATTGAACAGAGGCTGCACGTGCTGGGCTTGCGAAATTTGACATAGGGGTGTGGTCGCCAAGCTCCAGCAGATTCCTACTAGCGGGACAGCTGGTGATCTTCAACCGCAACCCAGGTCAATACCTTTGGACAAAGAACATAGAATGGATAAGAACGCTTATTCGCAGGAAATTGCATTGGCCACGGTGTAGTACGGGGGCGTAGCCCGGGGACACCATGCACAGTGGATGCAAGGCCATGATCGATAAAAATTGTGACACTGGAAATTCCGCAATGTCAAAATAGGATGTCCTGTCGTCAATGTTCAGTTTGTGGTTAAATTACAGCTGTCATTCAGCCTTAATTACAGCTGACACAAATTCACTATGTCCTATGACCTGTTCCACCAGCCCTAGCGGTAGTGGCTTTGCATTTTACCTTGCCGCCAGTACTAAGCAAATAACGTACATTGGATAAGGAGTATCACTCAATGGAAAATGCATTGGGTTAGGTGTAGTCCGAGGACATTGCTTAAAGACACTGTGCTCATGGTCAGTGGGTGCAACACCATAATGGATAAAATCTGAACTCTGTAACTTCGCAAAATTGGTCAAGAGAGGAGATCCAGTTGTCAGTGTTTAATGTAATCCCTCCTATCACTAGTCTCCTTAGTAGTGATGGGAAATTTGAAGCGAGGCTTCCAAGCGTGCTTCGAGCAAAAGTGGGCGCAAAATCTGAAGCCTCGCTTCGAGGCGTTTGACGTCAAGAAATACCACGTGACAATGCCAGATGAGGCTTCACATTTTGCGAAGCGCGTGGACGTGTCATTGCGCGCCGCTACCCAAACAAGCTTTCTGCGCCTCGGAGCACTTGTCAAGTTTTCAGATTGCGTTTGTTGTGTGAATGTTGAGACTTGATGTTGGCTAGTGACTTTGATTTGGTTCCACTATACAATAAATTCAGCTCATGCCGTAGATTGACCCAAATGTCCAAATATGATATGCAATTCCCTTTTGAAGTAGATTTTCAAAGTGAGACGCTCCCGAAGACGTGGTGGAAAATTGTTTTAGTTCTAGGGCTACCTTGAGTTAAGCTACCATAAACGAGACAGCAGTTCTGTCAGCAATTATTAGTAGTCCTACTCAACTTTATAGCTAAATAAGAATGCAGACATATTTTATTTAGCCTATTTTAATGGTTTTTGTGCGGGTTTTAATGGGCTTTACAAGTTGTGTCATCTTGACGACCAGAAGAAAATTCAGCTCTGACATGTAAGAAGCCGCATGGCTGGCGCAATGGTTAAACTGTCCGACCTGAATTCTCATGGTCACTGGTTCAAATCCGCGTGGTAGCAGTGTAATAAACAATTAAAAGTTATAATTTCGCAGGGTAGCCTTCCCTCAAACTTGACTAAATAAACAGTGAAATTATCTGTGAGCCTGGTCTAGTGGTGAAGGCGGCAGAATGCTACCTTTGTCATTGTGAGTTCGAATCGGCCCAGTGGATAACTGATATTTGTTAGAATCTCTTGAATTAGGCCTACATTTCATTCATAGGCCTATAATGTGACTCTATTCATTATATTTCTTTCCGGTTTAATTGGCTGCTGTTGCGTTTATGGCCCACTCCCGGTCGCGCGCCGACCTCCACAAAATGATGCTCTCTCTCACTTCCACGATAACACATGGGTCAGCGTTAAACTTGATTTGAGTGTTCCACAATCACGAGTCATTAATTCCATACACACACCCCATCACATTTATTGAAACGGAACGAATACAAATAGCTAAGACACAAGAATTTTTTTTAAATGAAATCAATGCCTGCCGTGTCATTTAATTGCACACCAGATGGCGCCAGTGAGAAATGAGGCTTCGAAAAATGCTTCGAATGCTTCGAACCTTTTTGCCTGAAAGCCTCATTGGTTCAGGAAGCCTCATTTGCCCATCACTACTGTTTAGTACTAACTGCAGAAGAAGAAAGTGACACCCCTTGCGGTCATGCCATACTATGCTCTTATGACGTCTTTGGACGTACCCTCTTCCCTAACACACTGTACTCATTTATTACAACTCATTTCAACCTGAAAGTCACATTGTCTCTAAAATGCATTGTGTGTCGCTGTGTATGTCCAAATTGTGGGTCCGACGGATGAAATATCCGTCCTGAATTATCCAAAAATAGTCCTGGAAATATCCTGGAAAATGATTTTTGAAAAAGAGTGGGAACCCTGGTTCTGCCCCGCCCCTCGTTTGTGTCACCCGGTCCACTTGTCTCTTGTTTAGTTCTCCTGATTGTTTCCATCTTGTACCTGCCCCTTTGCTCATTTTCCTACTGTCACCCATGTCTGCCTTCAGTCATTGGGCTTTTCTCAAAACCTAGGACAGTGTCCTTCCAAGTGTATCAGCCTAATTAGTCACGCCCAGTGATTGGATACTCTTTGGTGAACTGTACAGAATATCCAATCACTGAGTGTGACTAATAAAGAGTATCCAATCACCAGGGCCGGATTAACACTTTCTGAGGCCCGGGGCTAATTACCCGGATGGGGCCCTTCATATCATGTTCTGACGCATGACGTCACACAAACCCACTGACACATCAGCGTACACAGTAGGCCTACCAATCTATGACAGATACCGTTTAAAGTTAACTGGTGATATTATTATTAGGGGTGGGCAAACATGAAAATCTTTAATCGCATTAACTCAATGACTTTCTGTGATTAATCGCGATTAATCGCATAGCGCGCGAAACCCAAAAATAATCATAAATCATAAATAAAATAAATAATAAATAAAATAAAAAAAATAAATTAATAAAATAAAATAATTAATAATAATTTGCATATGTACTGTGTAGATAACCTATGTAGGTCCACAATGGAAATGTAGGCTATTTGCCAACCTATCAGTCTAAATGTAGTAGGCTATATGCCTATCCAATGTAGGCCTACTAATGAAACAAATTATTGCATACAATATTACACTAGGGCTATTTAAGATTGTAGGCTACTGAAACTGATATATTAGAAAATTATAAACTCAAATTAGGATGGTCTACATGGGCCTACAAGAAGAAAAAAAAACTTGTCACTTAAAAAAACTATATGTTAAAACGGCTTGCCATAGGCGTGCGTCTGTGAGATATGTCCCGCCTTCTCTCACTATCTGTCGCTATTTTTAAGGTGTTTCAGCGACTAGAAACTAATTGACTGTCTGTTGGCATTGACAGCAATTACATCTTTCAAAACAATAACGTTGACATGACTAACACTATCTTAAATGCTGACGAAGTTGCCGATGTCGCGAAATCATAGCCTACCATGTTGATGCAGCCTACTATGCACGCGCAGCGCCATGTACTGTAGATACCAAAACGTTGCGTGAGGAATGTAATATCTCGCTTTTTGATCAGGGCTTTAGTAAGTCCGCGTGGCGTTATTGACAGCTGATCGACAGCCAGCACAACAGTAGGCCTACCCTTTTCATGCTGACCGTCACCGTACAATAGACTAACCTTGCGAGCTGCAAAGGCGAGCCACATGCTGCTCGAGAGTTGCGCAAGGAGGACCAGAACTGTGTAGGCCTACTGAAAAAATCTTTGCTGGTGGTAGCCGCTACAGCAGGCTGACTCCACAGGTTGGTTAATTTAGGTGTTTTCTGTAATAATTCTTTGGCTCTTTCCTTTTTTTCGTTTTTTTGCTCCGCTCTCCTGTTTCCTATGGCTCGACATTTTCGCTCGTTTTCTTTTTTTTTCTTCTATTATTTTTTGTCATTTGACATTCCGCGACCGGAGGCCCCCCCTAGCGGTGATGCCCAGGGCTGCAGGCCGTTCAGCCCATTCTTTAGAGACGGCCCTGCCAATCACTGGGTGTGACTAATTAGGCTAATACACTTGGAAGGACACTGTCCTAGGTTTTGAGAAGGAGCCGGTTCCCGTGCCCGCACCAGTTACGTTCGGCACTTTAGTGCTTACCCGCGAACCGCCCGTGTTCCGGGCTCTGAACTTATTCTGCACGTGACTGTGTTACCCGGATGGACCTGCTGACGGCCACGTTGTCGTCACGGTTCGCGGAGAAAAAAACAAGTATTTTGCGGTTCGCATCGCGAACCAAATTTCCAGTTCGCAAACGCAATTATCTGTGGCGTGAACACGACGGCCAGTTCACGATTAGGTGCGGGACCGTGCTCCAGCACGCTATCTGTTACCTCTGTCATTGTCCGCTCGTCTCCTTGTCTTGCCACCTGATCCCTGTTGTCTCCTGTCCTATCTTGTGCGACTTTGTAATTGCCCCCTGTGTATTTAAGCCCTGTGTTTATCTTTTCCCGTGCTGCACCTTATGTCAAACTCCCTCTTGTCACTATACCTCTCTGTCAACCTGCCTCATTGTAAAACCTTTATTGTGAGTGATTTAAGTTTTCTGTGTTTAGTTATGCTACTGTCCCCCGCCCCCCGTGGGCTTGTTTGATTATGGATCTTCTGAGCGTTTGGTTTTCTTCTTCTAAGTTAATAAAACCTCATTTCCTGGAAATCTTGATTTGCATGCTGCATTTGGGCTCTCTGTCAGAGAATTGTGACATTGGTCACCCCGCCTGCTGTTAGGCACACTTCAACATCTGTGTGACCCTCTCATGAAGGCGGAAGTTTCACCATCAAAACATGTCAGGGTAAAAGATAAGCGTTTACATGGCTGAAACAAAAGAACTTGATTTAATATAAAATTAAAACATATTGAACATACATCTATTATATCAAATCCGTTCATAACTTGAGTTATCCTGCAGACAAACATACAGACAAACGCAAAATCTAACATGCCCTCCCTCGAACCCTAACTAACATTACTTGTGTTTTGATCGTAGTTCGCTTATTTTGCGGGTTTATGGTGGACCCAATCGCTGACAGTGGTGTGTGTGGGAAGCACTGAATGGTTGCACCTACAGCACGGCAACCATCATCCATAAACAGCCTTGAAAACTTACTATTAATTGCATCCACTTTACGTTTGTCTAGTGGGAGTCGCACATCCCCTCCACTCTTGCTTGTGCTATGAACACGATGTAACACTTTTTCGACAACAAATTTTATTTCCCAAAGACATTCACAGGAAAATGACAAATCTGACACAAAAATCGTCCAGAAAATGGAAAAGGCTTCACCTTCCCATCTTCATTCAAATGTAAGCCATAACACCAGTACAGTTCCTTGGAAATGTGTCCTTGACAAAAAAAAAAGTTTGAAGGTGCGCAAAAACACAACGTCCTCCTTGCAAAAACACCAGCTCTCTAACAGCTTGTTGCAGCGTTTGACGACCTCAGCAAGGTATTTTTCATCAAAATTGGAAGACAGCGCAAATATTAACTTCTGATCACACCCAGCCTTGCACTCCTAAATCAGACCTTCCGTTCGTCGCACAACTTCTTCTGCCGATGCTCTACCAATATTGTTCGTTCCAATATGCAACACCACAACAACATCCTTCTTCAATGTTTTAAGGTGATACAATTGTTGATTCTTTGCATGAACCAACGTAGTTTTATGACAAACCCAGACTTTCCCATTGCAGACAGTCTCCAAATCACGACACATAGAATCGGTAAGGAAACACACGTCCACGTCTGAAAGATACAAAAAGAATAAGTTAGCAAAGCCCCTCAAAATATGCCACACACAACGAAATTGCTTTTATGCCTCACTCGTGCAGCCCTAAATGGCACCCCAAGGAAGCAGTGTGGTGGGACGGTACCATGCTCAGGGTACCTCAGTCATGGAGGAGGATGGGGGACAGCACTGGTTAATTATTCCACCCACCAACCTAGCTGGTTGTAAGTCGAACAGGCAACCTTTGGGCGACAACAAAAAAGTTGGGAAATTATTTGTCTTTTGTTTTGCAGGGACTGGATAGGAGAGAATGCTGGGGACCTGCAGAATAACTGGCTTGATTTGGGTCCTGCCAACTCAGCTACTGCCACCACCAGCATCATGATAAACATTACATCTCTTTTAAATCGAGCAATCTGCGTTAGTTCTGGCAGACCACGTAGTTGCCTATTGGCTGACGCCAACCCAAACCATACAACTCTCCACTAATCAGCTGCGCTTTGGTTAATCAGCTGCAGCTCGCAATTGGATGCTGACATATGGCGCGCTTTATTTAAACTACCGAATTTGTTTTCCTGTCATTGCTTTTTGCTGCTTGTTTTGCTCCCACCACCTCCCCTGCTCCACCAGACTAATCATTGTCAAACAATGTCATGTTGTTGTTGTTGTTGCTTGCTCTGTTCTAGGGGGTATTTTGCCTTTCCAGCTAAATGGAAGGCACACCACCTGAGGATGCTGCTGTTCCCTGCATTGGCTTCCATGGAGCTCATGGAGAAGCCGGGGAACTTCCTCCGAACAGAGCCATACCCCCAAACACAAATGTATGCATTCAGAAATAAAGCTTCTGAAATATATCTCTGTTTCCCGTATCATTTTTGACTAGAGTGGATCTGACAGAACTGAAATAATCAACAGTAGATTACTAAACAAAAGGACAAGTCTTACCTCTTTGATTTTGAAGTGCCCTGGCATTGGATATTGGTCATGAGCTCAAGTACTGAATATGTTTACATAAGCATACATTTAGTTCCATTACTTATTATTTATTTACAAAAAAAGCCTTGTGAAAAATTCCTAACCAGATGTAATACCTCTTGCGATTTCATCATTGACTTTTGTATCTTGGATGACTATTATTTTCACCATCTTTGCCTGTGCTGGCCTTGGGGCCCATTATATGGGTCAATGGCAATTACACAACTTACATAGCACAAGTAATGGCACCTGTTCCAGGTGAGATGTGTTAATGATATGTCACCAACCCAAATTCGTATGGATCAATAAGTGGTTTGTCTTAGGGACCTGTGTTTAATTTAGATAGCACTTGTAACACTTTGGCATGATGTGATCCTATGAAACTCAATATTGATTAGAGATGTACAGGATCCAAGATCCGGTTCCGGATCCGGCAGGATAATAGGGTTTTTCAGACTATCCGGATCCGGCAGGATCTTAAGCAGTGGATCCGGTATCCGGCAGTTACCTAAAAATTAGGATCTGGGGCATCTCTACTTTTTACGTAGCCTAGGCTTTTCAGTCTTCAGTCTTTCACAACCCCAATCGCTGCATGGAGTGAAAGCCCTTTGGAAGCGGCCGTTGAAGGCAGTGTGGCAGTAAGCCAATGAGTCTTAAAAATAGTTTGCGCCAACGTAATAAAAAGGGCCCACGTGTGCGAGTTGGCTATGTTTCAACCCTTTCGTAGGATCCGGTTCCGGATCCGGCAGGATCTTAAGCAGTGGATCCGGTATCCGGCAGGATCCTAAAAATCAGGATCCGGTGAATCTCTAATATTGATTCAATATTGATTACTTTTCTACTTTTATTATGTTAGGCAGCTAGGACATTGGGCAGGGGCCAGCATTTTTATTATTTTCAATACTTAGGAATGCCCCATGATACGTTACAATTCGATTTGATCGTCAGCCGTAGGATCGGTGCATTGATACGATTATTATGTACACCTCTACTTGGCGGGGGTGGGCGGAGTCAATCATTTGCAGAAGGATTTCAGCCAGATCAGCATTTTACCAACACATGACAGTCAGATTCACACGTCTGTGTGTGTGTGTGTGTGTGTGTGTGTGTGTGTGTGTGTGTGTGTGTGTGTGTGTGTGTGTGTGTGTGTGTGTGTGTGTGTGTGTGTGTGTGTGTGTGTGTTGGGCTCCACCTGGCACGTATTGTGTGTGCATGCACTCACGTTTCCAGATGGCTCCACATGGCTCCTGTGCAATTCCAGAAGCAAGGCGCATCCAAAGAAACTCAAGAGAAAGAACAATCTCTTGGCGGGGAATGCATTGGCCACGGTGTAGTACGGGGGCGTTGCCTGAGGACACGAGTGGATGGAAAATTAACTCCCTTGCTCATGGTCATTGGTCAGTGGGTGCGATGGATGCCATTTTCGTACTCCCTTGCACATGGTCAGTGGGGGCGACACCATGATGGATAATTTGTGGCCAAGTAACGGCAGCTGTTGGTCAGCAGTAATTGCTGGGGGTAATTAAGGACAGCTGACAGACATTCACGCTGTCCTATGACCTGTTCCACAGTGAATAACATTTCCGTACTCCCCTCGCCATCATTTCCTACTACGCTGTTATGACGTGAGTAAGCCCTCTTGTCTCAAGCCTCTTTGGGCGCACCTGACTTCTTAGCAGGAAAAGCGCCGGGCGACAGCTATATCACTCCTGTGGATACTAGACAAAAACACACACACACACAATCAGTTACACAAAACACACTCAAGCCATTGCCCACACTCAACACTTTAGTCGGTCACATGCTGAAAAAAATTGCATGCTCATACTAAAATCATACATAGGCCCTATATTATACCCCACACACACTCAGACTGTCCCCCACAGCCATAGAACTACACATGCATGGACACACACTAACACATCTCACATCAGCGCTGTGTGTGAGAGTGTGTGTGGATCATGTTTCGCATGCAGCGCCTGCTTCATGGGAGGAATAATCCCTCTCCACGGGGCTGAGAAAGTAAATACCCGACAAAAAATAAACCATAGTCCACACAAATGCTGTAACTGCCCCAGCTGTTGTTGTGGTGATGCAGATGAATGCCCATATTGATGTTTTTGTTCCTGCCCCCCTGAGTGTGATTTTTCTCTTTGAGCAGAGAAAATGGAAGCGAGTCTGTGTGTGTGTGTGCTTGCATGTGCTTGTGTCTATCTGTGTGCCTTGCAGTGTATCTGAGTAGGATGCCTTTTGAAAATGGAAGCGAGTCTGTGTGTGTGCGCTTGCATGCACATCTGTCTGTCTGTCTTGCAGAGTATCTAACTTGGATGCTCTTAGGTGAAAAGAATCCCCCGTTTCCCCTGGCAACACTCCATGAGTCCAACTGGAGTAATTTTGGGATGACACTGAAGTTAAAAACAAACATCTGGAAGACAATTTTGGCACAAGAGGGAAATATTGTATAGCCTAAATATGCAAAACTATATCCAAATGAGCTCAATCAATGACACACTTATGTATGGGGATACAATTCTTTCTCTCTCTCTCTCTCTCTCTCTCTCTCCTGTCAATTTATCTGTCCTACTGTTTATCGCCGCTTTACATTCTGTTTATTCAGTTTTCATTACATTTGTAGGACTATTTCATAGCGAGGCTCTCTGCAGATTTTGTCCCGCAAAAACACACGTTATGTTTCCGCACATTTCTGACCGGCGTGTGCGGTGTCCCATGTAAATGAATGGCAAACACTCAACTTGGAACTCACCTGGATTTTTTCATTTCTCATGCCGTAGACACTGTATGTGAATGAGCCATTACCATCTTGTGTCTACCCTACTAGCATAATGCACCTCTGTCTCTTCTGTCTTAAATGTGTTTCACTTGTAGAGGGAGGTTTGCATTTCTTAGATTCTGGTGTGTCATTTGTAAGAATCCAATATATTTTTTCAAATGCAACTACTGCAGTGCCTCCCAATCCTTTTCAGCGGGGATCCCCTTATGGACTTAAAGGGACACTGTGTGATATTTTAGCTGTTTCTTTCCAGAATTCACACTGCCCATTCACAAATGTTACCTTCTTGATGAATACTCACCACCACCATCACATTCTTAATATTCATTATGACTGCGAAAATTGCACTTTTCATAGAAGAAGAGGGGGATCTTCTCCATTGTCCGCCATTTTAAATTCCAGAAATAGACATGTTTAGCTGCAAAACTTACTGTACTTCGGTTAAAGCAGTAAATATTGGTTTATTATTTAGTAAATATTCAAGAAAAGTTTCAAATTTGTTAATAGGCAGCAGTTTCAAAGAGAAGCAGATACCTACTCCGGCCACCATTCTACACAGTGCACCTTTAACGGTTTCACTTCTGACAGTAAATCTGCCCTACATGTTTTCACCTGTCTCTCTTTTGCTAAGCAGCGAGCATTCGCACTTTGTTACAATGCATCAAACTGGCAAAGTGCGCATGCTAGCTGCTTAGCAAAAGCAGCACTGCTTCGTCAAGAACAAGCCTACTGTCTCACCTGTCACTGGCCTTGTTAACATGGGACGGTTAATTCCAAATTATTTATTTTCAAATAAAACTTAAAGGTACACTGTGCAGGAAATGGTCAAAAAAGGTACTGCAACTATGCTGCTCATAGAAACAGGGCTGCCTATTGCCAAATTTGATCTTTATATGAAAGTTTACTAAGTAATTAACAAATATTTTATAGTATGGTACAAGTAGAGTCATTTTTGCAGCTAAAAATGGCTATTTTTGGAAATTCAAAATGGCGGACCATGGAGAAGATCCCCCTTTTCATGTATGAAAAGTGCTATTTTTCCAGTCACAATGAATACTTAGAATTTGATGGTGGTGGTAAGTATTCATGAAAAAGGTAACATTAGTGAATGGGCAGCATGACTTCTGGAAATAAACATCTAAAAACCTCACACAGTGTCCCTTTAATTATGCTTTGGAGTCCTAATGAAAACACTTCAAATTTCAGAATTAAATGTAGGCCTATTTAACGTTATTCTGAAGAAAAGGGGTGACCTTCTCTTTTAGCTCCAAATAATTAATTACTCCTTCATTGCCTGATTATCATAGACTTGCAATCGAGATTCGATCGAGGCAACGCAGCCAAAGGTGTTGCGTCACTAGGAGGGCGCAGCCTGGCTAACTGTTTCATACACTATTCCCAATTTTAAAAAAAACTCTGGCCCTTCCATGCATTCTCTTTGCTGAGTGATGACGTAAGAGTCCCTAATTTTAATTCTGACCTATTTAATTTGGAATGAAAAACATGTCAACGTAGCAACAGTCTTGTCTATCACTGTCTCTTCTTTCTTTTTTACTTTCTTTAATCTTCTGCCTTCCTGTGACTCCCTCTCTCTGTCAGTCTTTGTCTCTCTCTGCACACACACACGCACGCACCAGGGGTGGAACTTAAGTTTTTTTCCCCACCAGTCACGGTGGCAGGTAGTTTTCAAAATCTACCAGTCACTCTGTTTTTATCAGTCAAAGTGACTGGTGGTTTGAAAAATTTACCAGTCACCACTGAAATTTACCCGTCATTGGCAGGTGGACAGGTGCTTATTTCCATCCCTGGCATGCACGCACACACACACACACTCTGTTTTAGGTTCTGTGTTAGCCGGAGGAAATGTCACCTCACCATGGTGGCTATCGCTGGTGACAACCAGGGGACACGCACCACACACACACCAAGGAATGAACTTGGCAGGCACTTTCTCACCTAACGATCTCATTAGCACTTGTTGGCAGCGATCAGAACCAACGGCTGTTTCTGTCTCGTGTGTGTGTGTGTGTGTGTGTGTCTGTTGGACTCCACCTATTGTGTGTTCGTGCAGTGAGTGAGGTGTAGGTGTTCACTTGTGGATGAAAAAAGAAAGACAGTGAAAGAGAGTAGCTAGATATATTTGAGCATGTGTGTGTGTGGGGACAACTTCTTTAATTTTATTCTATCATATTTATTACAGTATGTATTCAACTTCTTATCATGGTTCTATCAAGCTCTATATTCTTTTTTTGTCAATCTGCCATGATAGTTGTTATGCCCCAAGGGGCGTGGCTGTCCTTTCTGCTGCTTTCTTGGTGTGTATGTGTTTCAGGTGCTTGATGGCTGGCAGGTGTGCTGGTGGCTGATTACCAAATTAAAGGCCTCCTGTAGCAATCTAAGTTTATGTTTTACATTCCCATTGAACTAGGGTTTTTTGGTTGAGAAACACACACACACAGCCCTAAGGGGAGCACATGTGGACATGCACAAGCTGATGTAGTCGCTCACAGTCTCTGTGTATCCATGAATGCCCTCAGTGACCTCTTTAGAAACACTTCAGTCAGTGGTCTCTAAGTATCCCTGCAGGCTAGCCTGTGCATCTTCTGTCCAGGGGTGCATTTCTGGAAATCATAGTTGCTAGCAGTTACCAACTTCGGTAGTATCGCATTGCAAACAACAAATTAGCTAACATTGTTAGCAACTACACTTTCCAAAAATGCACCCAGGTTTTTACCATTTTGACTGTGACTTGATTTGTCTTCAGTCTTTTTGTATACACTGGTAATTGCTAGGGGTGTAAATCACAGCCTTCATGGCGATAGGATACGGTATCGATTTCTTAAATCAGCCATTCGATTTCTTTTGATACTCAAGAATACCCCACGATACGATGCGGTTCGATTCGATTTTTTCCAATTACTTTTCCACTACTATTGTGTTATGGAGCTAGGGCATGGCACAGGGACCAGCGATTCGATTCTTTTAGATTCTTAAGAATGGCCCGCGATACGATGCGATTCGATTAAATCGCCGGCTGATACTTCCGATACATCAATACATTTCGATTTTATTTACATCCCTAGTAATTGCCATATGATCAGACTTTCCAAAGTATGGTTTTGGTTCAGCTACAAAGGCTTTTCTGATGTTACTGTAGCAATGATCTAGCGTCGTCCCCCCCCCTGTTGGCAAAGTTCACAAGTGGTTAAAGTCCTGCAATATAATGATAGCTGCCACCTGACCATAATAAACATCCCGTTCCATCCAAAGACTTGCCATCCCAAACCACAGATGACCCTCAGGTGTAGCTTATGATTTTGTGAATTTCTGATTGCTTTGTAACTGTCATTTTGCCTGACTGAGCTTTTGTGCTGTTTTTGCTGAGGAAACACAAGCTACTCATTACTTCTGATATGCATATAGTAAAATTGGGTTTCTCTGTATGGAATGAGCTACAGTTATACATAAGCTTGCCTTGCCTTACCTTCTGTCGTGTTTCATATGCCAGAAATATACAATACTTCCAGCGGTGTGTGTGTGTGTGTGTCTGCGTGCGTGTGTGTGCCTTTGCCTGTCTGTCTGTCTGTCTGTCTGTCTGTCTGTCTGTCTGTCTGTGTGTGTGTGCCTTTGCCTGTCTGTGTGTGTGTGTCTGTGTGTGTGTCTGTGTGTGTGTTTGTGTGTGCCAGTGCCAGTGCCAGTCATAGGCTGCTGTACCTCTCTCTGTATGCCCTGCTGGACCTCTCAGCCCTCCCTGGCTTCAGTCCCATGTGGCCAGCTGTGCAGCCAGGACTCTGATAGAGTACTCAACATAGTGGTGTCATCTGCAGCCGTGTGTGTGTGTGTGCGTGCGTTTGTGTGCGTGCACCGGGAGGGTGAACAGGCTATATATGTGTTTTTTGTGGAGTGGGGTAGGAAGGGAGAGAGAGACCACGTGTGTGTGTGTGTGTGTGTGTGTGTGTGTGTGTGTGTGTGTGCGTGCGTGCGTGCGTGCGTGCGTGCGTGCGTGCGTGCGTGCGTGCGTGCGTAGATGTGTGTGACCACTTATTTGGAACCTAACTCAAGAACTTACAAGCTGTACCCTGTGCTTTGAAAAAAAATGGAGAAAAAGAAAGAAAAAGAGGACAAAATGTTTTCCTTTACTACATGCAGCAGGGGTCTGTATCTCGAAAGCGTCTTTGCTAACGACGGTAGCGTCGTCCTTCGTAAGAGCGACTCAACTCTCTCGACAGCGACGCTCACCACTAAATCCAAGGGAATGGTAAGACGGTCACCGTTGCCATTGCTGTCATCATCATCATCATCATCATCATCATCCTTTCGAAAGCCTACTGTGTAATGCTGACCAAATCTTTAGATCTGCTATGTAATTCTGTTCCACTTCAATGCACAAACCAAACGCATCACGAAGAATCAGAAGGGGACCCCCATAGACATAGTAGGCGCATGCACGGGCGCACACACACACACACACACGCATGCACGCACGCACGCACACACGCACACATGCATGCGCACACACACACACACCCGCACACATCAATGATCTTACACACACACACACCAGAAGCATGCACTCAAATATATACAACAATGATCTTACACTCACTCTCTCTCTCTCTCTCTCACACACACACACACACACACACATACACTTAGGGCTTTGGTATGCAGCTCCAGGCATGCGCCCAGCAACTCAGTAATTGGCTCCATTTCTTCTTTGTGTCAGATACCACAATACAACGAATTAGAAAAGCTTGTGTGTGTGTGCATGTGTGTGTGTGTGCGTGCGCGTGCAGGGCTGACGACAGGATCGGACAAAGAGTACCGTTGTCACGGGTCCAGAGAGAGGGGGCCCAAAATTGGGTCCTCATTTCATTGTATGTATTGGGCTGGCGGGCCCTTTCAGATGACTTTGTCCTGGGCCTTGCCAAATCTGTCAGCGGCCCTGTGTGTGTGTGTGTGTGTGTGTGTGTGTGTGTGTGTGTGTGTGTGTGTGTGTGTGTGTGTGTGTGTGTGTGTGTGTGTGTGTGTGTGTGTGTGTGTGTGTGTGTGTGTGTGTGTGTGTGTGTGTGTGTGTGTGTGTGTGTGTGTGTGTGTGTTTAAAAAGGCCGCTTTTCTTATTGGGGCGCATCGGAACTGGTACTGCTGTGACTAATTGAAAAGTGGTGGAACAAGGAAAGCAATTTACTCACCTAGAAATTACTTTTCATCACAACAATGCCACATTTTCTCTTTTTCTATCTTTCTGTCACAGTCTGTGTCTGTCTTCCTGTCACAGTCTGTCTCTCTCTCTCTCTCTCTCTCTCTCTCTCTCTCTCTCTCTCTCTCTCTCTGTCTCTCTCTCTCTCTATCTATCTCTCTCTCTCACACACACACACACTCACACACCCAACTGCTCAATTGGCCACTCAGCCATGTGGAATGATGGCTTGTGTGTGTGTCTGTGTCTGTGTCTGTCTGTCTGTATGTCTGCGTACAGTGGTTTCAGAACATGAAAGACATCCCATCGTTATTCTGTTCCATCTATGTCAAGATGCAACATTACACCTGAAGAATTGCTGTGTGTGTGTGTGTGTGTGTGTGTGTGTGTGTGTGTGTGTGTGTGTGTGTGTGTGTGTGTGTGTGTGTGTGTGTGTGTGTGTGTGTGTGTGAGGATGTGTGTCTTTGACTAAACCTATGCTCCATTATTTAAATACAACTGTTCACTTAATGCCCACCCTAGTATGTTGACTTGCATGTGTTTTCGGTCTGTCTTGTGTTTACTTCAAAAGCCATCAAATCACAAGACATGCCTCACACACACATTTCCCAATGGTAGCTATGCTGTGAAATAGTATCAATTTAGCATTAGTGAAGTCTTAAGGTAACGTAAAAGTAATACAAAGAAACACTGTTTCCTTTCAGCACAAGTAACTTTATGAGTAACCAGTATATATGTTGTCTTACAATCAGTTAACTCTGCTCTGGTTGGATCAAGTTTGTGTTGGGTCCTTGTGAGGTTTTCAGTGTTTCTCATTAGGTACAATGGAGTAAATGGTGTAACAGCTATGTAATGCCGTGTGCTCGTGTTGTAATTACACCACAAATATACTTTTACTAATACTTTTGGCACCTCTGATTTGATTGCTAACGTTTGATTCTGATCTGTAATCCGCTAATATATAATACGTCAGTGGTTCTCAAACTTTTCCCATCATTCCCCCCCTGCGGAGGGTCTGGATGCTTCCTAGCCCCCCCAAGCAACAGCAGTACTCGCGCAGACTGATTTTACGATCGCTGCGCTGCTCAGAATCAAAGGAAAGGTGACTGGTGAGATGAAGAAAAGAGAGACGTGTGTCCTTTCCTAAATGTATGACAATTCACAGTATAACGTTGGTGAGGGCTTAAAATGTATTACTTATTGGAGAGAGGAAATAATTTCCTTGGAGGGAAAAAACCCAAAATCGGATGTCACAGGCCCCCCCTGTAATGCCTCCGCGCCCCCCAGGGGGGCTTGCGGCCCACTTTGAGGAACACTGTAATACGTCATCGGTCCCCCTCTCCCTTCCTCCCCCCATTCGGTTGGTCCGCTGTCTGGCAACAAGAACAATCCCGTCCCAGAAGTCCTGGCTCAGATACAACGAGGCGAGAAATGCAAATAGACTGCGGCTCACAGATGGCAAGGGCAGGGCATAATGATGGGTGACCTTACAGATTGTTTTGTAAACAATCCAGAGAGACATTTTGCAACAGAAGTGATGGGACGCATGCATCATAACCATTTCCCCTCCTTGACAAGATACGGCTTGTCTGTCCACAGACAGCACGGCTGTTAAGGATTTTGCTAAATCGATGTGAAAACCGCAGGTAATGGTCGGGAAATTAGAATGTTATCCACCCCTGTTATTTCCCCTGAAAGCCTTTACTTTAGCATTTTTTTCCCTCATGTTCTGTTATGGATCATACCTATACGTAAGTACTCAAATGATATGTGTTTTATATTTCACTGACTTACCCTGGATGTTGTATCTGGTTGCAGAGCTGGGCTGGGAGAGAAACGGGGCCCGGGCACTTTTGGCCTAAACGGGCCTCTCATAATTAGCGGGGCAGAACTGACTCACCGGTGGGCCACGCCCTGGGAAATGGCCGCTACGCCAGATGGCCAGTCCAGCCCTGCCTGGTTGCAAGTTTCAAAGGAAAATAAAGTACTTTTTTGAAAGATGCACCATTGCCGTAAGGGACGTATCAGTAACAGGGTATTGAGTGTTGAGCACAGCTCTCCCTGCTGTTTGTGATGTTTATTTTTTTTTAATGCAAAGACAACACAAGGCCTGAGGTTTTCCATGGGACTCTGCGTCTTGCCTTCTGTGCCACCTGAGACATGAAAAGATGTCACAAGGTGTATGTGTGTGTGTGCGTGTGAGAGAGAGAGAGAGAGAGAGTGCATGCCCATGTGCGTGTTTCTGGTATGATGTGGAAAAGTGTGTCTGTGTGCTAACCTACCTGTGTGTGTGTGTGTGTGTGTGTGCGTGTGTTTGTGTGCGTGTGTGTGCACGTGTGTGCATACCTACTTGTGTGTGTGGGTGTGTGCATGTGTGTAAAGACTGCAAGTGTGTAAGTGATGCATGTGTCTGCATCTGTGTAAGGACTGCATGTGTCTGCATCTGTGTAAGGACTGCATGTGCCTGCATGTGTGTAAATACTACATGTATGTAAGTGCTGCATGCAACTGCATCTGTGGAAGTGCTGCAAGTGTCTAAGGACTGCATGTGTCTGCATGTGTGTAAGGACTGCATGTGTCTGCATGTGTGTAAGTGCTGCATGTGTGTAAGGACTGCATGTGTCTGCATGTGTGTAAGTGCTGCATATGTGTAAGGACTGCATGTGTGTAAGGACTGCATGTGTGTGAGTGCTGCATGCGTGTGAGTGCTGCATGTGACTGGTTTTGTGTAAGTGCTGCATGTTTGTAAGGACTGCATGTGTCTGCATGTGTGTAAGGACTGCATGTGTCTGCATGTGTGTAAGGACTGCATGTGTGTAAGGACTGCATGTGTGTGAGTGCTGCAGGCGTGTGAGTGCTGCATGTGACTGGTTTTGTGTAAGTGCTGCATGTGTGTAAGGACTGCATGTGTGTGAGTGCTGCATGTGTGTAAGGACTGCATGTGTGTAAGAGCTGCATGTGTGTGTGGGAGAGAGGGAGGGTAAGTAGGATAGGGCCCCTGCAGACTGAGAGGATATGAAACGGCACCTCATCACAAAAGTAATTAGCCTGCCAGCTAATGAGCTCTCCGCAAGATCTAAGGGCTAGGAGACCATTTAGCACTTGAAAGACTAACACACACACACAAACAAGTTGAAGTGGATTTACCAGGGGTAGAGGGGGGGCCGAGCGGAACAAAACTGTGTGTGTGTGTGTGTGTGTGTGTGTGTGTGTGTGTGTGTGTGTGTGTGCGCGCGTGCGTGTGTGTGTATGTGTGTGTTAGCGCGCCTGTGTGTCTGTACCTGTGTGTGTGTGCGTGTGCGTGTGTGTGTAATATTGAATGGGTTTTTGCATACAGTATAGTACATATAATACTATAAGTGTGGGTATGTTTGCACATTTGTTTATAACTATTTTGCAAGTGTGTGTGTGTGTGTGTACATGTGTGTTTGTTTTCACACCTGTTTTTGTGTGCATGTTGGCCATTTGAAAAGATATGTTCCCTGCTTGCTAGGGGTAGCCTAGATATGTTGACTAGATATTAAGAGTTTATTTGCAAAAAGGCGTATCCACCAATTTTGACTTTTGCTTTTTATTATTGAAAATGTTGTTCAGAGGTCCTATCACCTATGTGTGATGTGTGAATTCTTGCCATTCAAATATTTTGAGAACATACTTTTCCAACTTATGAAATGCGTTGTAATGCAATGCAATGGAGTGCTCAATGAGAAAATGACAATCTCCCAACATTCTATAAAATGGAGATACACCGTTTTGCAAATAAAACCTGTTCCCTGCTTGCTAGGGATAGATGTGTTGACCAGATATAGATGGTTTCAGACTTTTTGTTTCCCCCTGGCTGCACGACTCTAGCGGCACACAACTCAACCTCTGATTGTTAAAGACCGCTGTCGGTCAAAAAATTAACCTTTTGGCTGCCAGTGTCTTGCCCCTCCTCACAACACTGTATTTATGAACAAACAAAAAAAATATGTATGTTCCGTGCTTGCTAGGGATAGATGTGTTAACTAGATATGTTCCCTGCTTCCCTGCTTGCTTCGGAACTGAGGCGATCACTATGCTGCGGGAGGAGCCAATTAAGGACGTAAACAAATGTAAACATCCAAACTCCAAAACAAACAAACACACAAACAAACATGTGCCTCTTCCTCCCTTTGCTCATTTGTTTAATACACAGTTATGCTATTAGCATCCAGTCAGGGGGGACTCTCACACACACAGACAGAGACACACAGACACAGACACAGACACACACACACACACACACACACACACACACACACACACACACACACACACACACACACACACACACACACACACACACACACACACACACACACACACACACACATCATCACAACAGCAGCAGAAAATGGAAAAAATGAAAGATGAATATTCGGATCAGCTTGGCAGGAGAATTGTTAATGACATGCAAATTTATGAAAGCTGCAGGTTTAATTACAGGCAGGCTGCAAACGGCACGCGCACACACACACACACACACACACACACGAAATGGACTCCTTTTAGGTTTCTCCCATATGACACTTTTATCTGTTCAAGAGATGTTGCTGTGAGGGTTTCTGTCAAAAGCTGTCCAACCACCAGTCGGTGATGTTGGGACTGTGTCCTTGCGGCAGGTGACAAGATAGTGTGACGAAATGACTCCCGGAGAGCAATTCTATTTTCTGTGCTAACTTGCCGTTTCAAGAATCTGTTGGACAAAAAGTGATGCTATTATGAAGGAACCACTTTAAAGCATTTTATGTGCAACAAAATCAGTATACTATAGGACCTGTTTCCAAAAATTTTTATCGTGCTTAATTTTTTATTCATTTTCAACCAGGAAAAGTCCCATTGAGCCGTAATGGCTCTTCTTCCAGGGAGACTTGGCCAAGAGTGGCAGGTAGCAAGCGAAAAGTTAAGACACTGGAGACAAAATCGAACACAAAATCATATAAATAAGTGAAATATGTGATGTAACTTATGCAACAAAATTCACTAGAGGTGTATTAAGTAGAAGTACAGTTACCGGATGTAATTACAACACTAGTAGTATGACATTAGTTGCTACCTGCCACTGTGTCTGGCTCTTTATCTGGCTGTTTGTGTGCATCTGTCTGTTTGATGCTTTGTGTGTGTGTGAGTGTGTCTGTGTCTGTGCATGTGCATGCGTGCGTGTGTGTGTGTGTGTGTGTGTGTGTGTGTGTGTCTGTGTCTGTGTCTGTGTCTGTGTGTCTGTATGTGTGTGTGCTTTCTACCCCCCTCACCTTTTCTGCCTCGCCAGATTGCTGGAGACAGATTGCTCCAGTTCATAATAATTCCCATTTGAGTTAATTTTTCATCCTATTTTTAATAATCTGAGTTGACAGCTTGCACCTACTGACTCATAAGCTGTCTGCCTGTGTGTGTGTGCACGCGCGTATATGCGTGCGTGTACGTGTGTGCGTAAGAGAGAGCGCGCGCGCGTGCGAGAGAGAAGGAAGACACTGTGCTCAAATTAACATAAGGTGATGAGGTTTCAGACTATTTTCCAATGATTAAGACACAATCATACATGCACAGACACTAAGACATGCAAACCCAACCAAACAAAATAACAGATGCACACACACACACACACACACACACACACACACACACACACACACACACACACACACACACACACACACACACACACACACACACACACACACACACACACACACTTTCTCTCTCTCTCTCTCTCTCTCTCTCGCCCTATCGGTCTCTATCACACACTCTCACATACACTGACAGGTTTGTTAGCTGTTGCTTCAAAGAAGTGAATCATTTGGGGAATGTGTATGTGTGTGTGTGTGATAGAGAGAGAGAGACAGAGGTATAGTGAGAAAGTATGTCTGAGACACATACTGTAGCTCTGTGTATGTCATGGTACAGCACGGTAGATGCTGCCAGTTGATCATGTATGGATCATAAAGACGTGCACTGCATACACTAGATCTCTCAGGAGCCATCAGAGCTGCAGCGCTAGCAGCCTGTGACATCACAAAGAGGCCTTCCCCATGGAGACGCCACTGTAGAGCATCCTCATCGCCAGGGGCAACCAGGAGACCTCAGCCTCACCCACAGAGGGACACAACAGGCCTAGATAGACACACGCTCATCTGGACTGGACTGGATCCATGCATAATGCAGGTGTGTGTGTGTGTGTGTGTGTGTGTGTGTGTGTGTGTGTGTGTGTGTGTGTGTGTGTGTGTGTGTGTGTGTGTGTGTGTGTGTGTGTGTGTGTGTGTGTGTCCATACATTATGTAGCTATGCAAAAGGATAGGGATGAATCCAGGGTCACCCTTGCTTAGGGGAGCATTTCAAGTGCACTTCACACGAACACACACACGCGCGCGCGCACGCACACACACATTCACATTCCTGCTCCATAAACAGAAAACGCACACATACAAGCGCAATCACATCTGCACAAAATAACACACATACTGTACAAAACACACCACACGGCTAGCTACTGTACACCACAGATGCAGGCATGCATATATGTACATAGTAGCAGACACCTTACACATAAAGAAGCATGTATCTCTGTCCCTGTCCTTAGACAAACTCTGGAGTTTGCATCACTTTAAAATACAGAGACACAGACAGAGAGAGAGACAGATATACCGCTATGTACAAACTAGCAGACACATTACAGAAGCATGTGTATCTCTGTCGTTCACACTCCTTCTCTGTCCTTAAAAAAAACCCTGGGGTTCGCATCCCTTTAATATACAGAGACAGACAGAGAGAGAGAGAGTGAGAGCGAGGGTGTGTGTGTGTGTGTGTGGGTAGGGGGTGATTCTGTTGGGGCCCCTGGTGCTATCGGACCTCAGGAAATGTTTTGATGGGCTCCCATGACACACTGCTTCTCTGGGAACTCAAGGGAGATTTGGAGATTTACAAACCCAGACACGCATGCACACACGCACACGCCAATGCACACACGCACGCACGCACAAAGACAAACACACACACACACACACACACACACACACACACACACACACACACACACACACACGATGAGCTGAGGTAATCCCATGCACGCACACACACACACACACTGAGAACAGCGCCATGTAGCCTAGATCTCTAGAATGTGGAACCTTACAGCTATTTGAGTTAGACAGTCACTAATAAAACTTTATCAGAGCCCAGCCTGTAGCCAGATACCATAGAGAGAGATTGTGTGTGTGTGTGTGTGTGTGTGTGTGTGTGTGTGTGTGTGTGTGTGTGTGTGTGTGCTCACCCTATCAGGGCCAGTCTTACCCCTCCGGCCCCAATGTTTTCAGGGCCAGCACAGAAGACAGTTCACATATTGGCAGCAAGTTTTTCACTCCTACCAGCCTTGTCCACAAGACTATGCTTGAATAGATGTATGACGTTCATTATGTCTTAAAGGATAGCTCCGGTGTAAAATGAAAGTTTCACCATCGATTTCCCATGCCCCAAAATGTATCTAATGATGAGCCATTCCGAGAAATGCCGCGCCGTTATGGAGTTAGCTTATTTTAAGCTTTTTGGCGAATAACGCAGCCAATGCATCACGGCGGGGCCAATTTGTAAATATCATTTTCTGATGTTTGCTGCTATAAACAACCTCAAAAACGCTACACACTTCATCACAAGGGTCTCGTCAATCAAATCGAGGCACAGAGAGGATCATCGGACCACACAGTCTTTCACTGGCCAGTGTTTTCAGAGATGTCTCACTGTTGCAACTCTCTAGTCTGACCCGGATGCAGGCTAATCCATCAGGTGGCTAGGTAAACATCGTCTTCGTGTGTTTTTCTTATCCCGGCTGCGGCCGTAAAATGAAAAGCTGGAACACCGACAGTTTTCACCGACTGCCACTGTCTAAACCAGACATATTACGGGAATGGCTCATAGCATCAGAAGTGGACGAAACAAAACCCTGAGGGATCGCGACTATCGTGTGTGCAGGCAGCTGATTTGAAGAGTTGCATGAAGAGTACAGGTAGACTACTCTTACAAAGTAATTGCAACACGGTACAACTTTGTAATATCATACCACTGGTGGTGTACTTACATCTGTACGACTTTATAAAATTCCTCCGTAGCCCTCCTCCATTGCGTAATGGTCCACCTTCTGACCTCACGCGCCCTCGTCAATTAGAGTCTATTTCACTGAAACTACTCTAGCATGCTTGACATCAACCACCTCGAATGCCTCAGGTCGCTCACAATTTCACTTGCCATCCTGCGCTTGTTTTGACAGTTTATTTATATCCTGTAGTGGGCTACATTTACTGCACCACTGTCTGTAGCCTATCACTTCCCAAAACAGAGTGCTTGCTGGCAAAGACGCGCAATGTTTCGACCAGTTTCACAGATTCCTCAAACATACCTCCAAAGCCATGTGCCTTTTTAACACAGCATTCCTCTTCAGACGGTTTCGTTTAGATGTTCCATCTCCCTCACTCTTCTTGTAGTCATCATCCTCGAAATGCTGCCTGCACACACGGTCGCGACCCCTCAGGGTTTTTATGTCAGTTTAGTCCACTTCTAATGCTATTAGCCATTCCCGTAATATGGCTGGTTTAGACAGTGGCAGTCGGTGAAAACTGTCGGGGTTCCAGCTTTTCATTTTACGGCCGCAGATAAGAACACACGCGGACCATGTTTACCTAGCCACCTGATGGATTAGCCTGCATCCGGGTCAGACTAGAGAGTTGCAACAGTGAGACACCTCTGAAAACACTGGCCAGTGAAAGACTGTGTGGTCCGATGATCCTCTCTGTGCCTCGATTTGATTGACGAGACCCTTGTGATGAAGTGTGTAGCGTTTTTGAGGTTGTTTATAGCGGAGAAACATCAGAAAATGATATTTACAAATTGGCCCCGCCGTGATGCATTGGCTGCGTTATTCGACAAAAACTCCATAACGGCGCGGCATTTCTGGGAATGGCTCATCATTAGATACATTTTGGGGCATGAGAAATCGATGGTGAACCTTTCATTTTACACCGGAGCTATCCTTTAAGATTATATTAACTATTCAACTTATATTGTTTCAAACATGTAAAAGTTTGTTGTCTTTTACCTGACATGTTTACCCGACAGTGAGGGCTTTTGAGGAAATAGTCAACATGGGTAAAAATGGGAATGTTTTTTTTATTTTTTTAAATGGGACAATAATGACAACCATCATCGCAAAAAGCACAATTGCAGTGGAATGAGAAATCCTGTTGGCCACGGACTGGAGTCACTTTAAATCACATACTTGCTTGATCAATTCAATTTTGATCGAATGGTGATTTTTTAAGTGCCCGTGTAGGGAATTGAAATGATTGCGCGTGACGGGCAATCAGTTACAGAGAGGGCAAGGTCACAGTTGGAACTAGGCTTCACATGCTTAGAACCTTGTCAGTAGCAGTTAAAAAAAACCTGTGCCCCTTCACCAGAATTTTGGCAGATTAAAGACAACAAAGGTACCGCCACTCGATGGAACATATACTGCTCTACCCGAGAAGGATACAGCTGGCTGCGCTTAGTTGGGGGGGGGAAACGACTTGTCAGGCTTATGATGAGGTCAAAGGGGGCGTTTTTTCAAAAAAGTGTGACTGATATAGTGTAGGGTCCTCCTATTGTGGAGCTGTCTTTCATTCATACACACATAACTGCACGGGCTATCTTTTTCTGCAATTAATCAAAACATGTCCACTAAACATGGTTTGCACTAGGTCAGCATATGTAATTTTAATTGTCCTTGTATGACCTGTGCATATGAAGAAACTGACAATAAAAGCTGACTTGACTTGTGTGTCTTGAGTTGAATGTGGATAAACCAGTAGGCTGCTGTGCTGCTATGGGAGTGATGTCTTCAGCTCAAGCAGCGTGTGCTGAATCCGTTAGGAGACTGAGCACATAGGTTTCCTTTCCTTCCCCAACGAATCTTGCTGAGCTCACTGCCTTCTCCTTCCTCCATAGCCTCAGGATAACTAGGACACCAGGGAATCCCTACAAGAGGCATTCTGAGCAGCTTACCCCCGACTCTACCTGGAGATAAAAAAAGAAAAAAATCCCAACCTTTATCTAGCTAGACTGTCTGGTTAAAAGCAAGCCAAACTAGAAATGCACTCAGAGTGCAGACCTCTGTCAAGGAAGCTGGTTGATAGAACATTTGACTATATTATACCCTAATTTACAACTTAAAGGGACACTCCACCCATTTTGCATTAGGCTTTCCATTGATAGACACCCAGTCATACTTTTGAATGGTCTTTCAAAAATCTCTCAATTCCCCCTGAGATGGGAGGAATCCACATTCATCTCTTAACACTTCCTATGTCAATGATGTAAAAATGGTCATTTTGCATCATCGACATAGGAAGTGTAAGAGAGGTGGATTTCTGTTGAGACTACAAGCCTTTTTCCCACCTTTTCAACCCCGCCCATAGGGGGTTGGACCTAATGCTCTAACAGACCTATCACAGATCAGTGTCCCAGTGCTTTTGAAATCACTGGCATTGAGGCTCCAGTAAGCAGTGTTGCCAGATTGGGCTGTTTCCCACCCAATTGGGCTGCTTGGGATGGCCGTCTGCGGGTAAAAATGGCATTTTACAGGAAAACTCGCCCAATCTTTCCCATCGACATCAATAGAATTGGGCGGGATTTAGTGCTTCCAGGCGGGTTTTGAGCATTTTTTGGGCTGGAAATCATCAGCCTCATCTGGCAACACTGCCAGTAAGTCACTGGCATAGCTGGAAAGGAGAAGCTGGAGCACACTGCAGCTTAGTTTTCAAGACTTTATTTTGTGCACACACCCGACCAACGTTTCTGTGTTGCTACACCTTCTTCAGAGTCAAATGATAGCAAGAGAGAGACACACATTTCAGGACTTGACATTCACAGGTGATCCCACTTGGTTTGGCTAAATTGGTCTCATGTCATTGCAGGTAATTGACCCCACCCCCCAACACCAGGACAAGATTGCAGACAATTAGACAGAGAGGCTTTGTGGAAAGGCATTTTGGATTCATACTCTAAATTCAGTGGAGCCTCAGGGCATAAATGAGGAACACAATATGTCTTGCTCTCTGTAACAAATTGTTCCAGCATCGCGGCTGTGGTCTTCTAATAATTGTAGCTGTGGTTTTATTGACAATGTTCTTTGTGTATTGTTTTTTTTTTCACTTTTTTGTTTTGTTTTGGGAAGTTGGCAAGCTGTCTAATTGTCTACAATCTTGTCCTGGTGTTGGGGGTTGGGGTCAATTACCTGCAATGAGATCAGACCAATTTAGCCAAACCAAGTAGGATCACCTGTGAATGTCAAGTCTTGAAATGTGTGTCTCTCTCTTGCTATCATTTGACTCTGAAGAAGGTATAGCAACACAGAAACGTTGGTCGCGTGTGTGCACAAAATAAAGTCTTGAAAACTAAGCTGCAGTGTGCTCCAGCTTCTCCTTTCCAGTGATGTCTGTCCCACTGTGATGCACCTGCCAGCAGGATTGCCAGATGAGGCTGATGATTTCCAGCCCAAAAAATGCTCAAAACCAGCCTAGAAGCTCAAAATCCCGCCCAATTCTATTGATTTCTATGGCTAAAATTGGGTGGGTTTTTCTGCTAAATGCCATTTTTACCCGCACACGACCATCCTAAGCAGCCCAATTGGGCGGGAAACAGCCCAATCTGGCAACACTGCCTGCAAGCTGAGTGAGGGATGATGTGTAGAGTCCCAAATAAATGGGTGTGGCCTGTGGAACTTGAGCACTGCAGTGCATTATGGGGATTGTTGTCACAAATCCACAAGCACTAAAAAGTCATTTTCTGCCTTTTCTTGGCCAAGAAGGCACCAAATTAGAAATGTATGTTACTATTCTACTATACATATGACCCACTTTCAGTAACATATTCATGTCTCCACCGGTGGAATGCCCCTTTAAGTCTTTCTTTCTTGTTTTTGTGGGGTTTGAAACTGGAATGTCAAAATTCGCCCTATCCCGCTATGGTGAAGAAACTTTTTCAAAAATTCCTGGCAATACCGGATCACCACCAAAATTTCATCAGTTGGGGGCGCTGTGGCGCAGCACGCTAAGCCCCCCACATTTGGGCTTGCATGCCCACCCAGGGGGACCCCGGTTTGAGTCCGTCCGGGGTCATTTTCCGGCCCTGCCCCATCTCTCTCACTTTCCTGTCTACTCTCATATGGCCCTGTAATAATAAAGGTCAAATAGCCCCGCAAAAAAATAAATATATGTATAATAAAAAATCATCACTTGTTCCTTTGTCATTTCCAACAACTCAAAAAAATTTCATCAAAATCATTTCATAACTTTTTGAGTTATCCTGCTGATAGACAGACAAACTAACGTCACTGAAAACATATCCTCCTTGGCGGAGTAATTACCACCTCTAACTGGAAAAAGCAGCCACACCTAAAGCCAGGCTCAAAAAACACAACTTTGTGTCTGATTTTCATGTTGGGTTGTGCTGCATACATAAAGAGTTGCAACTGTCAATCATATCCCTGATCGTAACCACCGAGACAATGGCAGACATTCTATTTTGAGTCGTAAATATCAAACACTGTTTGATATCTACGATTTGCGGCAACTCTTTGCAACCAGCAAAATCCTACCTTAAAACCTCGGTCACGACGAGGATATCTTGCCCGACAATCGCTTGCGATGGTCCTGCGGGGTAACGTTCCACCAATTGTCATAAGGGGGGTTTCAGCCAAGAATCGGGCTGATAGTCGTGTAGTTTCAGCCTGGCTGGCAAAACCTCAGCTCACCAGTACAAGGGCTAATGGGGAATTGGAATTTTAGCCTAGGAGTCCAAGGTTTAATTCCTAACACTTCCCAACCCTTCCTGACCATGTTCATAATGCACAAGGATTACGAAGCTAAATGGGTACAGCTGGGCTGTGGGATTTTACAGGCTTTCTCCAAGTCAGTGGTGTTGGTATTCCTCCCTCTCTTTCTATCTCTTTGTTGAAATAGCTGATATTGATGCCAATACATGCATTTCAACATGGCTGACACACACATACACATACACATACACATACACATACACACACGCAGACACACACACACACACACACACACACACACACACACACACACACACACAATCCCTGGAGGCCTTGAACATGAAGAAGACATTTCAACACCAGTGCCATTTGGTGTTGGAGACACACACACACACACACACACACACACACACACACACACACACACACACACAAGCACACGCACACACAATCCCTGTTGCAACCATTGGAATGAATCTGTACCACCCGCTCAGACTTTCAGACATACCTCTCATGTCTCTATTCTCCTCTCAGCCTCTGCAAACTCTTTGTGTCTGAAGGTCCTCATTCATTCAGACCACAGTCAAAAGGAGTTAAATTGTATGCCACGGAGAGACTTAAAGGCCTTTACACTAAAACAGAGAAGCGGGGCAGGATGGAAACAGTTTTACCGGCAGCAGCGAAAATACATGAAAAGAGATCTGTCCTTGTACACTAACACGGCGGTGGTAGCAGTGTGGTAGCAGTGCGGGAGACGGCTCTCTACCGCGCTGCATTTGGAGAAACCAACTCGAGTGGATTTTGAACAGGACTGGCCGCGCATTCCGATAGACACACTGGCCGAGAAGACAAGGCAAAAAGACCTTGTGCGTAACTGGCCTAAAGGTTTGCAACTCCACTTGCAAAGTTTTTTTTTTTGTTGTTGTTACTACAGCTTTGTATGCCTGCCTCTTTTCATAGGTACAGTACGTATGCCAGCTTGTCTATCTCCTTTTTTCATTTTCATTTATCTCTATCCCCCACTCTCTCTATTCTTCCTTTCCTCCATCTCCCACTACATCTCTGTGCTATCCATTTATCCCTCCTCCTCTCAATCTGCTCTTCTCCTCATCACAATCTCTCTATCTCTATTTCTAACTCTCTCTTTGTACTCATTTTCTCTTCACCAGTCTGTCTGTCTCTACACCCTTCTCTTTTTGCCAGTTTGTCTGTGCAGCCATCTCTCTGCTTCTCTGCCTGTCCTCTAAATATGTTGCATATTCTTCTCTTCTCAGCCCCTTTCAACACTGCTCTCTCTCCGTCTCTTCCACTCTCTCTGTCTCTCCTTCTCTTCTTAGCCCCTTTCACTACTGCTCTCTCTCCTTCTCTTCCACTCTCTCTGTCTCTCCTTTGTTTGACAGGGCCATAATTCAACATGACTGACACACATATTTACTCACACAAGCACACACACACACACACACACACACACACACACACACACACACACACACACACACACACACACACACACACACACACACACACACACACACACACACACACGGTCATACACACAAACAAAAACACAAGGGCATAGGGAAAGAGTGAGTGATTAACACAACATAAAAGAGAGAGAGAAATAAAAAGAGAAGAGGAACACATTCACGCTCACACATACACACACACAGACACACACACACACACAGGCAAACAGGAACATACTGTAGGCACGCAGGAACACACACAGGCAGACACACACAAACACACAGGGCCACACGCACACCTGCACACACACACACACACACACACACACAAAGGCAAAAAGGAACACACACAGACACACACACGCACAGGGACATAGGGACACAAACAGTGACATGCAGTGCCACCAGGGGCCCCATGAGGTTTGTGGAGCATCATGAAGGATGTCCCTGTCCTGATGTCTCAGAGAGGGGCACGCCCTTCTGAGGACCACACACACACACACACACACACACACACACACACACACACACACACACACACACAAATCACACCTTCATAATTTCATCCTTGTCAAAAGACCTCATCCCTCTCCTGCATGTATCCTAGTTCTTGAGCAAGTTACACACTGTCATGCAGGCATGCGCACACACACGCACACACAATCACACAGATTTTGCGATTGCTTACGAGCATATTTTGCACATGTTTCTCCCCCGAAACTCATACAGAACAACTACAGCTCAGAAAAACAGGTTCTCACTTCACCTAAATAAAACACACGTTTCAATAGGCAGAGAAGTGTGTGGAGAAAGTGTCAAGGCTGTGAGTTGGGGAAGTTTGCAAACTTGAGAAGTAGTGTGAAATATGCATGGTAGGGCTTAGAGGTAGTGTCATATAACTTCCTGTGAGCAAAAAGTTGCAAAAAAGGTGTAAATGAATTGAAAATAGAATAAAATAGCAATCAGTTATAGTCTATCTACCTACCTGCATTTGAAGTGGTTTTTTTTTTAGTTTTGGTAGGGAGGGGATTCATCTGGCGTCCACTGTGTTTTTGATTGACACCTGTCTGGGTCTTGTCATGGGTGTCTTTCACTTTTCTTCTCAGCCGTTGGATGAAGGCCAATTAGGGGAGCTGGCCAGCTAGTTTTGACATACGTACAGTACGTACTGACGCTCTGGCAGTTAGAACATGGGCTATGTAATACAGAAGCTTCCTCAGTCCCAGATGCACCACATTATCCCCCTTCAAGAAGTCAGTATATTGGCTGTAAAGCTACAAAAACACTGTCAAGTGAAATAATCTTTTTGCGGTTCTCATAATAAGTCGTTTGGGTTATCTACTATATCATTGCAAAATATTGTGAGTGCAAATGTGCAATCTTATATTCCTGTTTGATCCGTGAGTAGTAGCATTTTTCAATATTGCTGTGTTGACCATTATTATTGCATACATTATGCGTCAGTTTTGTTAGAAAAAAAAAATGTTGCTTTGTCTCAAGATGTCTTTTTTAGGCTAAGTGGCTTGTGGACAAACATTTCTTATGGATATCGGTGACGCGAAAATGAGCCGTCTCTTATTGGCTCCCTCCCCCTTCTCTGTGTATATGCGAGAGTAGCACGCAGCTGATAGCTATTCAAATCGAGGTTTTGTGCCACTAGTCCAGGGCTCCAGACTAACTTTTTGCACTGGTTGCACTGGTGCGCCTAAAATTTTTTTTTAGGTGCACCAGCACAAAATTTAGGTGCACCCAAATGTTTTCACCACCCCATACACACACGCACCTCAGCTTTAAAAAAATAATAATAAAAAATAACAATAGCAATAATAATAGCAAGAATAATAGTAATAATAATTATTATTATTATTCTATTATTGTTGCTATATTTTAAAAGACCTGGAGCCTTTCATGTGCTATAGGCTAGTCTTCCAAATGTGCTCCTTATAAAAGACATGACAGTAGGCTACCTAACTATCACATCTTGGCTACAAGCAGTTTGGCTGGTAGAAAAGACCAAATTAGTAGCCTTTTAGTGAGTATGTGTTTGACTAGTAAGATCAACATACCGGCCTTTTCTGCAATAAGGCTACGCACACGGCACAAGCACAGAGTTACAATATGAAGATAGATATATGGATGGATGGATAGATGGATGTATAGATTTTTTTAACAAACCCTGCTAAAAATGTCATGATTTTTAAAATCATTAGACACAAATAGCCTAGCCTATGTTTACAGTGGAATCTGAGGTGAATTGGGTTTTGTCTATTTCCCCGTTTTTGAGCGCTCTCCCTCTGCATAATGATTGTGGTATCTTAGCAAGCGCTACGAACAGACACGACAGCACTAGTGCGCTTGCTCGCTCACTCTATCTCTCCCTCTCTCTCCCTCTCTCGTGCTGTCTCGAGATGCATGAACGATGCCTTGCCGACTGATAGGCCGTATGTAGCCTGCCCTAGTCGCTATCAAAAAACTGTCACAGAAGTCCCGACAGACTAGCGCGTCACCTGTTTGGCCAGCTCTGCACGCGGCTGAAACGGGCAGTTATCCGCACCCGTCTGCGTTTTTGTGTGGCAATGTTTAATATCCGCTCAAGCCATTTAGTTTTTCCCCGTGATTGTGACTCTCTGGTGTATAAAATATCCTCAAGTCATTTTGCTGTTTTTACCGTGATTGTAACTAGGGTGACCAGCTGTCCGGACTTCGGCCGGACAACCCCGCCCCTTAACTTTCTAACCTTGCGTCCTCGCGCCGTACCCATTGCTTCGAGTTGCCGCCTCACCGCCTCCGTGGAGAAAACAGTGAAGTCGGCATTCTAAACTGTAGGCAGAAATCAGGGAGCAGCGCTGCCATCTTACCTCAGACAAACGCAGCTGCCAACAACAGTTTTACTTGTAAAACTTGGGAAGGATTTCGCATGTCATTATCTCACTCCAATAAAGGAGTCATCAGTAGGCCTAGGCTACCACTAACTTAATGTTGTATCGGAGACGGCAGGTTACGACAGACAAATCCTTCCGTTTTCTATTAGGCTATTTCATAAATAGGCCTATGTTTTCATGTATTTTGGGTAGTCATGCATGCGTGGGCCTATAATAGCCAACAAGTTATTTGATTTACTTTACTCAAAGTTGGTCAGGAGTGTTTTAAAACGAGAGGCGACCGCTTCTGTCAACTTTTTTTTTCATGCAGACGGACGCGCTTGGATAACCATAGCAACAACACGAGCTCAAAATACAGACAAAGCGCACATGCAGAAATACTCTGTTTTTGCCCTGTTTGCAAAGTTGTGAGAGCCCTCGTTGTAAATGCATTCAGCGGACAAACTTACTTGCACCATGCGTTGCCAGTGCAGGGAAAAAATGGGGGAAACAAACAGTAGGAGACAATAATATAGCAACCTTATTTCACTTTCATACACTCAGTCAAAGCAAGTTATTTCACGTAGACTATGGACCGCGAATAACACAAATCGCGTGCAGATTAGGTTAAAGCAGTAGTCATTTTTTTGTTCAAAGTCTGGAGTAGGCCTAACTGGAGTAACATGGCGGCCGCAGATATCGGAAACACGAGCGACTGTCAGTCTAGTTTGTGTCAATGACGTTGCCTCGCATCTCGAGGCCAGTAAGCATAAGGCAAGTAGGAGAGGAAAGTCAAAGTCCGTTGAGAACACAAAACTCGCTGGCACATGTGAACTCGGATAGTTGAGCGAAGTCGAACATTCTATTCTGAAACGTCGGGCTGCCTGTGAACGAGGAAGGGGGAGAAAGCTACCGGTAGTTCAGCGGAGTTGAAGGAATGACCGCATCGACAAGTTTTATTGTGTGATGATGGACCACTACTGTAGAATGACTATTAATTTTATGTCCATTAAAACGGTTGTTTGGTAATTGATTTTGTTCTACTGATGGCTGGTCGCACCGGTGCGCCTAAAAATATTTTTTAGGCGCACCATTGAAAAAAATGGGCGCATATGCGACCAAATTGGTCGCACTCTGGAGCCCTGCACTAGCCGACTTTTTTTTTAACTTGTGGGGAAAATATTCCTCAAGACGAGTTCAGAAAAACCTCACATCTATGGGCGGCATAAACCCAAGTAGCCAGTGCCTTTTTTCAAAGTGACATAAAGTGTATTCACTCTTCCTGATTTTTTGCTCCTGGCTCTGCATTCTTTATGTAAATTGGGAAACGTAGCATGTGTATTTAACTAGAGGTGACCCTCCGTTTTTCAAAAGGTGCCAGTAAAAACTTTTTTTTTTGTGGAAGTTGATCTTTACTAAAACGGGGGGACCAATACTTGCATGACTGCAACAGATGACCCTGTTGAGCTGCCGATATAACCAGTGGCACAATTTTTAGTGGTCTGGATTGGCACTGCCCACACGATCCGATTCGATCACGATTCGGGAGGTAGCAATCCGATTCGATTCGATTCTATGTGATCCGATCCAATCCGATTCAATTCTACAATGCATTGCAATGTATTACATTACTACTGAAAGCAAAGCAAATGTTTAATCAGTCATGATGAGGCAATACAAGTAGTCAGATACTGAGCAACAATTTATTGGCTGTTTTTTGTATCAGTCTGTATCAGTCTTGCAATGTTTTAACTTTCATTTGCTCCCGAAATATACATAGAAGTAATCGAAAATTGCCGGATCGATTCTGGATCGTCCTTGCCCCACATTGGATTGCATCGCTGAATCGATCATTGTTGACATCACTACAATTTGTCATGGCCAGCAATAAGTCAAAGCAGCCGACAGTTGGGGCCAGCGTTTTGAGTAATGGTGGCAGCCAGGTTTCTAATGTTCTCCTTGAAAGATTGTGACAGGATGTCTGATGGTGATTAGAGACTTGTCCTGATGGGGGGGAAAAATTGGAGCTTCGCAATATTATATGGGAAACTTGTGTGTGCATCGCAAACAACATCTGTTACGCTCGTTGCTGAGCAACATCACTCAAAAAGTTGTCCTGTTTGGACTGTCCAGTCATCATCTTGTGTGCATTTCGAAGATAAAAACTTTTTAATAACACCCCCCCAGGTTACTTAAATGACCGTAAAATTACCGTAATTGTTGCACTATAAAGGATTTAGTTCCTTATGAGATTACAAGTTATAATTGCTTTTGTTGCTGACGACGATAAAGATGTCAGGGATCTGATTGCAAGGTGCTTTGTCAAAAGTTTCGGTGTGATTACATTCCGCTGGCGACAGTCACAGAGATGCCAAAAAAAGTTTGCGAAAAGTAGAGAAAGGGGATAGATCGAATGAGACTATGGGAAAGCCGGGTGGCACGGTAAGCCAGGGGGCCCCTGACTGGCCAAAAGTGAAAAATTACAGAATTGTGACAAGATGCAACATTGAAAAATTAATCCAGCATGTTGAGTACAGTTGGGAGATGCATTATCCTTAATTCCAAGCTCGTAATTATGACGCCGTCTACGAAATTTTGTCCCAAAATTTGACCTCCGGGGGGCCCCACAGCAACCTGTAGCCTAGGGGCCCCAGGCCATCTTAATCAGGCCCTGGACATGGTAAGGGGAAAAGGGA
>NC_085868.1:16430002-16467502 GCF_034702125.1 Engraulis encrasicolus | reverse complement strand
TCCGGAAAAGACTTTTTGCGCAGCAAGGATGGCCACCCCAACACCATCGTTTTATGTGTGCTGTGTTGGTTGCTGTGCTGCTCACGTGTGCTCCTTTAAATAAGTAGCTTAGTTACTTGTGCTGTGTAGACCTATTTTATTCACAATTGGTGATGGGAGTTAGTATCCCCCTGTGCGCTATTAATATGAAATCAGAGACTGGAACTCTGTTTACCCTTCTCCTATCTCCACCAGCTGATCCGCCTCCGCGTGCCCAGACGAGGAAGGTGGCCCCGCCCAACCTGTCGGAGGCTACGATGCGCACGGACCGAGTGAGGTTTGAGGTGCTGCTCAGAGACATTGGACCATTAAGGACCCTGCAGAAAGAGAACTGGTTACACATCCACACACGCACACCCACACATACAGGACTATGTTTCCAAATAGAAAATAAATACTTGATTTAAATGACTTTGTCGTCTTGGTGTTTCCTGATGTGTACAATGCTCCTCGGGGTAGTTGGTATCAAGTGCTTTCAAACGTGCACCCCTCACCTGTGACACTTACCTTTAACTGTGTGGGGAATTCAATAAAAAAATTATGAGTGTAGATTTTGAGATGAGCACACAAAGAGGGCAGATTTAACATAAAAAAAATCTCTGCTACTGTTAACGTCAACAGCTATAAACGAGCTCATGGGATGGACATTAGAGTATCGAGCCATGTCCTTAATGGCCTGCATTTCAAGCAAGCTGTTTTGATGCCAGTGTCTGTGAAGGAGTCTACATTTTGGATTCAGTGTTATTTCACAAACGTCATTTTCATTTCAGACTCAGCCTGATTTTTTTCAAAATAGCGAGCTTCATCAGGGAAAGGTATGCTCTCTCTCTCTGTCTTTCCAACCCTATGACCGTGTTTTCATACGTTTTCTTTGTTTTTTGGGGGATTTTTTTGTTACTCTGGAATAGTAGCCTACTTCACTTTGTCATTCATAATAATAAAGATATTCCTTTCCCCTGCCTTTCTTTTTCCTCTCTCTTTCTGTCTCTCTCTCTCCCTTTCGCTCTTTCCCTCTTTCATTAGGCTAGCTGTCTTTTTTCCTCCCTCTCTTTCTCTGTGTTTTTCATACAGACACACGCAATGCTCTCTCTGTTCTCTCTCACACAAACACACACACACACACACGCACACACGCACACACACACACACACACACACACACACACACACACACACACACACACACACACACACACACACACACACACACACACACACACACACACACACACACACACACTTTACCGTATAAGATCAGGAGCCAAGTCTCAGGCTTGTAATCACAGTCCAACCCTTCACTAGTGTTCCTTCACATACTCTCTCTCTCTCTCTGACTCTGTCTCTCTCTTGCGCGCGTGCGCACATGCGCTCTCTCTCTCTCTCTCTCTCTCTCTCTCTCTCTCTCTCTCTCTCTCTCTCTCTCTCTCTCTCTCTCTCTCTCTCTCTCTCTCTCTCTCTCTCTCTCTCTTTATAGCTTGTAATCACAGTCCAACCCTTCACTAATGTTCTCTCTGTCTGTCTGTCTGTCTGTCTGTCTGTCTGTCTGTCTGTCTCTCTCTCTCTCTCTCTAGCTTGTAATCAGAGTCCAACCCTTCACTAGCCGCTTAAAATGGGAAGCAGCTGCCTTTCCTTGATAGGGCCACTCACTCTCGGATCACACGCTCACACTCACACTCACACACACACACACACACACACACACACACACACACACACACACACACACACACACACACACACACACACACACACACACACACACACACACACACACACACACACACATTCCACCAGCGTGCACACATGCAGGAATGCACACACACACACACACACTCACACTCACACACACACACACACACACACACACACACACACAGAGTCTGTAGGTACCTAAGTGAAAGAAGAAGAAGAAGAAGAAGAAGAAGAAGAAGAAGAAGAAGAAGAAGAAGAAGCAGGATGGATGAAAAGATTGACGTTGGAATCAGGCCATTGAAAAGGGCACTATAAAAAAGCAATGAGAGAAAATTATTCTTGTTCAACACAAAGTTTGCATCAGAGAGAGAGAGAGAGAGAGAGAGAAAGAGAGATAGAGAGAGATGGGAGACAGAGAGAGATAGAGAGAGAGACACACACAGGGAGAGAGAGGTAGAGATAGAGAGTGATGGGAGACATAGAGAGAGAGAGACACACACCGGGAGAGAGAGGTAGAGAGAGAAAGAGAGAGAGAGAAAGAGAGAATCCTCAGAGGTGACCTTCTTCTCTGGTGTCTGGTAGACATACCCTCAGGGCCTCAGCCTCTCCTCACCCCGGGCCAAAAAAACATCTCTCATCTCTTCCCCTCTTACATGCCCCTGTACACTCTCTCTCTCTCTCTCTCTCTCTCTCTCTCTCTCTCTCTCTCTCTCTCTCTCTCTCTCTCCTTCCTTCTCTCTCTCTCCTTCCCTCTCTCTCTCTCTCAAATTCAAATTCAAATTCAAAGGTTGCTTTATTGGCATTACTCAACACAGGTGTTGCCAAAGCTGACATACAATAAAAATCATAAGAAATAATAATAATTATTAAAGAGGAAAAAAACAAAAACAAACAACCATATAGAACAAGGGAGATACAAAAAAAAAATAACAAAAAAAATTAGATATTTCCAGGGAACTCATTTGTTAGTCTTGAATGGAGTTTTCCCTTTCAGAATGGCAGGCTTGAATATATTGCCCTGCTAGTTCAGTGCAAGCATGAATTTCACCCAGGAGGAATTCCAGTTTTTTTTCAGTTTTTAGAAATCCAGGACAGGCTTTTTCAAATTTTGTAAAATAAGACAGTCTTATGTCCTTATATTTTTCGCATTCTAAAAGAAAATGGGCTTCATTTTCTATTTCTTTAGTGTTGCAATGTTTACATATGCGAAATTCCCTTGCAAGCCATGTTTGTCGATGTCTTCCTTTTTCAATTTGGAGTGTGTGGTCACTTAACCTGTATTTGGACAATAATTTTCTTTGTTTGCTGTTTGTAATATTTGTCAAACATGGGGCCAATTCGTAATTGTGTCTGATAGATTTATAACAATTTAGTTTACTGATGTGACTCATCTTAATTTCCCAAATATTGAGATAATGTAGCTTGACATTTTTCTCGACTTCTTTTGCTTTTGTTATTATGTTTTTGTAGTATTCGTTCAAATTGTATCTTTTTACCAGAAAGTACAGGGGGTCACTCTGAGGGTGTTCACCTCTCAACTGGGCAGCAATGTGGTGATACCTCTCCGGGTCGCTGTTCTGCAGGTGGTGCCAGAATTTTGTCCCTCTTTTATTTATATCAGCCAGGAGGGGGTAACGTCCCATTTCAGCCCTGCAGCCAAGGTTGGGGCTACCTCTATGTACGTTTAGGATGTTTTTACAGAATTCTAGGTGCAGCACCTCAGTTGGGCTTTTGTCCCATGCATCCCAATTGTCCTTGTACTTGGCGCCCCAAATCTCACTCCCATATAGGAGGATGGGTTTTATGAGAGAATCAAATATCTTTATCCAGGTTTTTATTGAGGGGTTGTATTTATATAATGATTTCCGTAGCATGTAGTATGTTCTTCTGGCTTTTTCAGTTAAATCGTGTATAGCAAGATCTAGTTTTCCTAAGGAATTGAAAGTTATTCCTAAGTAATTTATTTTTTCCACTTGCTCAATTGGCTGGCCTGATATGCTAAATTTGTATTCATTTGGGTTTTTTTTTGTACGTTTGAATATCATTATTTTTGTTTTTAACATATTAATCGGAAGGGCCCATGTCTCGCTGTACTCCTCCAGAATTGATAGGCTTTCCTGAAGTCCCTCTGCCGATGGTGATAAGAGCAGTAGATCGTCTGCATAAAGTAGACACTTGATATCTTTGCCTAAAAGATTTAAAGCAGGTGAAGTTGATGATTGGATATTTGTGGCTAATTGGTTGATAAAAATGTTGAAGAGGGTTGGGCTTAAACAACAACCTTGCCGTACCCCTTTTGTTTGGTCAAATAGGTCTGTTAATTTGTTGTTTATTTTAATACCACATCTATTGTTTTCGTACATATTTTTTACGACGTCGTACGTTTTTCCTCCAATTCCACTTTCGATTAATTTAATCAGTAACCCCTCGTGCCACACAGAGTCGTATGCTTTACTGAAGTCAATAAAACAACCAAAGACTTTTCCGTTTTTAATTTTATTCACATGCTCATCAATCAGTGTATGTAGTGTGTGTGTGGTCTGTTGTTCTACTGTTTTTCATGAAGCCAATTTGGGAGGGGTGTAGGGTGTTATGTTTTTGTATGAAATCTGTGATGCGATTGTTGACTATTCCACAAAATAATTTTGACAAATTGCTTCCCTGTGATATACCGCGGTAATTATTAGGGTTATGTTTATCTCCCTTTTTAAATATTGGGGTAATAGAACTTACTTTCCACTGGTCTGGGAAGTGACCAGTGTTTAGAATTAAATTAAACAATTTAAGGATGGCTTCTTTTCTCTCTCTCTCTCTCTCTCTCTCTCTCTCCTTCCTTCTCTCTCTCTCTCCTTCCTTCTCTCTCTCTCTCTCTCTCTCTTTCTCATCTCCTGTCTCAGTTATTCCCTTTCTTCTCCATCTTCATACCCAAGGCTACAGTGTACCTTCAGTCATCCCTTCCTAGCTAACTTACTGTACCTCGTTTCTCAACCTCTCTCTCTCCATGTGTGTGTCTTTCTCTTCTCCACTTTCTCCTGACCCGAGGCCATTTCCCCTCACCTTTCTCTACTTTAACTCCTTTCTCAGTCAGTCAGGTTTTTTGTTCCCCATCTCCTGACCCGAGGCCATCTCCTTCACCCCCTTCCTAGCTAACTTACCTCGTTTCTCAAACTATCTCTCTCTCTCCGTGTGTGTGTCTTTCTCTTCTCCACTTTCTCCTGACCCGAGGCCATTTCCCCTCACCTTTCTCTACTTTAACTCCTTTCTCAGTCAGTCAGGTTTTTTTTTCTCCATGTCCTGATCCGAGGCTATCTCCTTCAACTCCTTCCACCTCTCACACTCATCCTCGCTTCACTATCTCTTGTTTTCCCTGTCGTGCCTCTCTCTTTCCTCTGTATCACACTGCCATCACCTCACCCCCCGTGCTCTCTCAATTCAATATATTTCAGGGACAGCTTTATATAGACATTATTCGTATATAAAAAGGTGTTGGCAAAAGCTGACATACAATAAAAGGGTATCAAAGGTAAAATAATCAAATAATTGAACACAAAAAGTTAAGGGAAGAAACTCTCTCTCTCTCTCTCTCTCTCTCTCTCTCTCTCTCTCTCTCTCTCTCTCTCTCTCTCTCTCTCTCTCTCTCTCTCTCTCTCCTTTTGTCTCTTTATCAACCCTCTCATCACATCATGATGTGTGCCATTGGTTCCCAATTTTTTTAAGTGAGGACTCCCTTTTGGACTTGTGTCTTATCATGGTGGTCTGGGACAGAGAGAGAGAGAGAGATAGATAGATAGAGAGAGAGAGAGAGAGAGAGAGAGAGAGAGAGAGAGAGAGAGAGAGAGAGAGACACAGAGACACAGAGAGACACAGAGAGACACAGTGTGAGTACGTGCGCTGGATCACAACAGCTGTGAAGGAACAACACCTTCCACATACACCCACACACTTTAGTTGAGGCCAGGAGACTGGTGTCACAAAGAAATCCTGTTCCCTCACACTCTGTCCTAAACCCTGAGCACACACCAATAGATTACAGAAGTGATACAGTGATAGATGCTAAAATAACAGAGTTTTTAAACTTAAAAAGAGTGGAATTTTGCACATAATACTGTATGATACAGAAAGGATATAAAACACATGTTCCATTGAGCATTATATTATTAGAACATGCAGTACTTTACTGACACATCCCCACATCAACTACAATGCAGATAGTGCTGGTAAACATTAAATAGATATTGTTGCACTATATCTTTGAGTGGTACGAAGACAATGCAGGTAAGTCAGGAGGAAACACGGAAAAAATAAATCTATCAAAAGAGCAAGTGAAAAATATTCAAGAAATTTCACAGTATCACAGCAAAACATAAAATGATGTTGTCTATCCTAGTCTGTCTGTGTTAAGCATTTACATATGCCATGACCCCTTATGGCAGCGATTGGTAATATGAAAAAAATGTGGAGGTAACGAACTTTATTGCTCAGACAGCTTTCATGAAGTGAAAGAAACCAGGCTCAGTCAGTGAGTCCGTGCGGTGCAGGGACCAGAAAATGTGATACCCATCTATCAGGTATCTATGTGTCTGTGGAATTTACGATGTGTTATGATGTCACTTCCTGGGGGCCGAGGAACATTGTTTGATGTCTCTGAGAATATTTTAGGGCAGGCAAAACATCATTGTGTATATCCTGTAGCAGCCATGAGTTATATTGGCAGCACACATCACTTCCTCACTGATTTAGGAGGTGGGCGGTGGAGATTCAACTTGATTTGTAGTTTGTGAAAATGTGCAGAGTAGAAGGAGTAGACGGATTTTCTGCATGCGCCAGCCACAGACAGATATACAGGTCATGCAGCACTGTGCTGCACTGTCAGGCTTCTGAAAGTGCTTGTTCAGTCATTGTGATTGGCTGACAAGCCGTTCTAAATCAAACATTGTTTGCCACCATATTATTCCATTTCAAAACTCCCAATGACCAGTTATTAGCTACTCTGTTGCAATCATGCAACCTGGGGAAAAACAAACAAACAACCAAAAAAAGCAGGCAGTTCTGCAATAAAGGCACTACAACACAAACGTGGACCCGCATTAAGTGCTAGTAGAATACAGTGTAGGGCAGGGGTATTCAATTACATTTCAACGAGGGCCATTTTTTCAAATTCCTCCCAGTAAAGGGGCCGAACTATACGTATGTATTATGGTTGCCGACTGTCACTGAAAAAAATATGGGATACTTCATTGAAGTGGAGGGTCTGGGGGTCCTCCCCCAGAAATGTTTGCATTTCTTAGATGTAATTTCATGCATTTTAACGTCCCGTGTCCCGTTTTAGCATGATAACAGAGCCCATACTTGTGGGGGGCCAGAACCTTGCTGTCCAAGGGCCGCATCTTGCCCCAGGGCTGCCATTTGAATTGCCCTGGTGTAGGGGGTGTCTGTTAACCAGTTATTACGAGACTATGGGGAAAGGTTGAGTGAAAGTGAAGTGAAGTGAAAGCCCAATTGGGAAACTCCAACTCCCATTGTCATTGTGACTCAGCACTCCACAGCGCACAAGTGCATACCGCACACAACAAAATTGCATTTATGTCTCACCCGTGCAAGAGGACAGGCCCCAATCGCGCTCCTTAGTCATGGAGGAGTATGGAGGAGAGCATTGGTTAATTACTCCCCCAACCAACCTGGTAGGTCAGGAGTCGAACCGGCAACCTTTTGGCTACAAGCCTGACGCCCTAACGGCTAACCCATGAGATGCCCATGAGAGCCACAAGTCTCAGTGACTTAGTAGTCCACAGGTTGCAACAGAGCCCCCAGTAGAGCTACGTAGGTGAGGCTTAATCCTGATATATTTCAAAGCCAACACGGCACTTCAACACAGCAAGGCCTTAAACAAACACTTCACACACACTGAGATCAGGGTTCATTTCAGTTACAGTCAAATATCACAGTGATGAATAGAACAGTGTACCAACCAACTCACTGCTCGCATCGAGTGTGTAAATATTTGCAAATACGCTGAGTAAAATGTACACACTAATTTGTACAGCTGTTCAGCACACATGAACACGGACACACGCACACTCGCATGCACGCGCGCACGCACGTGCACACACACACACGCACGCACGCACGCACGCACGCACGCACGCACGCACACACACACACACACACACACACACACACACACACACACACACACACACACAGACACAGACACAGACACAGACACACAGACACGCACACAGACACACACACACACACACACACACACACACACACACACACACACACACACACACACACACACACACACACACATACACACACAGACACACATGTCAAGTTAGGGAATCTACTGCATGTCCAACTGTGTTCATATAGAAATAAAGCCATGCATTGCAAAGCTTCAGTGATGAACATTTTGTGTGGAAAAAAAAGTCCTTCACATCACATTTATGGTTATTCAGCATTGCATCACAAAAAATGCACAAACTATAATACATGTAATGTAAATACAGTATAATGTACCGTAGATAGAATAGAATAGAATAGAATAGAATAGAATAGAATAGAATAGAATAGAATAGAATAGAATAGAATATACTTTATTGTCATGCCAGCATGAAAATTGCCTTTGGTCTCACAGAATAAAAACAGGATACAAACACAAATAGACACAAACAGACAAAACACACATGGGTAGATGACGGATAGGCAGCAAAAAACATTTTTTTCACAAAACATTGTTTATGAGGGAAAAAAGTATATGTCTACGTAGTGCAGCAATTAATCTTTCAAAAAATCCAAGTGGTCACAATGTTGGTCTATTCATTGATTATTTATTTACGTTGATAAAGCAATTTGCTGAAAATATGTCCTTTGGTGTGATGTTAAGAAATAAATATATTAAGTAATGTAGAAATGGCTTGATGGAGTTTTATGAACATTGTTACACTCTTCATATTCATTGCAATTTTTTAAAGTCTTAATTTAATGAGAAATTACCATGTAAGCATTTTTTTCCCATTAGATGTGAGATTATTAGAAACCTTCGAGGAGAAACAGGGATATCTTTCTTTTAAATGTTCAAAATTGTCCGAATTTATACTAACTTTTCAGGGACGATAATTTGTTCTTCCCTAATGCAATATTCAGTGTTTATCAAACATATTGTTTAGCTCAAACAAATATTTGAGCGTTTAAAACATGTCACACCGTAGGACATCCATGTCACGCTAAAGGACAGAAATGCAAAACTGAGCCAGAAACAAATATATCAACATGATTATTTTGTCTTTTGATCATAATATAATGTTGTAGTCAATATGGACCTACACTTTACACTTTTAAGTCTTTGAATCGTCGATTATCAGCCTACTGTAACTCTTAATGACAGCCATGCGGTCATTAAAGGTAACCTGCAGAGCTCATAAGACTCATACTGAAGTGTGACCTTGGCATGACCATCACACTTTTGTAGGTATGCTATGACACCATTGAACCTGTAGTGTGTAGTGGCCAGTGCCTGTTTGGTATTTCAAGCTGGACAGCACATTTATGCTGTATATTGAGCTCTCCACAGCATACTTTATTCATCTATACTCCTCTATATACTCTCTCACTGATCTTTCCTTCACTGTTACCGTTATATTTTATGGTTTCAAAGCACCATTAATGACATTTTATATATCATTTGACAGTACCTAAAATCAACAGCAAATATTCATCAACAATGCATCAAAGTATAAATTCCAAAAGTCAATAAAGGAATAAGTAATTTGAATACACAATATGTATCTAGTCAAACAACAAAATAAAAAATTATGTACTACCAGTTGTTTTAAAAGCTATTTCTCAAATATCTAGTCCATTGGTGTGACCTGTTTGTCCTTTGGTGTGATACTCCAAAGTGTCACACCATAGGACTTTTACCATCACACCATAGGACTTTTGAGCTTTTGAGTTAATTTAAAGCCATGTCGTTGCCAACTGAAATACAATTTCACCTTTAGTAAGATGCATTTTCATACATCTACATAAGAAAAAAATATGAAAAATATACACTATTGTCAAAATGTATTTTATGGCTGTCACACCAAAGGACTACAAAACTAATACATCTTGTGGTAGCAAAACATAATTGATTGACTGAAGAACTCTGAGAGAAAAATCTCAAATCCACCCTTCCTATTGGCTTCTTAAGGGTCTAAAGTCACAATTTATGTACCGCTGGAGCTTCAACAATAGATATTTATCCACAGAATTAACCAAAAATATGATGTCACACCACAGGACATTGTTTTCTGCGACAAAGTTTCATAAGTCCATACGGTCTCAGAAAAACAGGAAAAAAATTAAGCATTGCCACTTGCTAAAATAGACACCTTGAAAAACATGCCAGGGTTGTTTAGACAAATGACTGAGCTTTGATTATTTATTTAAAAATGTTTTAATATGGAGAACCAGGCTTGCCTCAGTCACACCATAGGACAAATGTGACATTTGACTCAAAATTAAGTATACTTATTTAAGCTCTAGATTTATTACACATTACTTTTTCACAACAACGACATTAGTTTAATCATTTAAAGCATTGACAATTTTGAAAGCATGAATTTACTTAATTTTAAGAGCCTGCGACAGCAAAATTTACACGTCACGTCATCTACCCACATACAAATGCTGCACACACCCCCACCCCCACCCCCCTCCAACCACCCCTCCCAGCACACACATCATATGCAAGTCAGGCAGTAGTTCAATACCCTACACCTATAGCTTTTCCATAGCTTATTGACTATGGAGATTGCATTTGGAATAAAAGAAAGTTTATAGATGTTTTTCTTAGCGATCAGTGATCTGTAGCGCCTCCCTCCCATCTAAACTGTTCGTTGTTTTCCTGTCAACTGCAGTTCTGTATATGCTGTCCAGTGGTTTTTGGGATATTCATATGATCTTTCCTGCCATTTTCACCACTCTGGACTGCCTGTTCTGGTTCAGCAGGGTGAGGTGGCCATACCAAACAGATTGCCACCTCACTATTATGCCTACATATGTCCTCTCCAATATGTTGCAGCTTACTCCAAAGCCTTTCAGTTTCCTGATAAAAAACAACCGTTGGTTGGCCTTTTTTGCATATTGCATCAACATTATTGGAATAATGTAATCTACGCATAGCAAGACACATAACCTAGTATGCAAAAACATAATATTATTATTATATCAATATTATATAAAACAATAAACATAATCTCATATGTGCCTGAATTTCCCCTCGGGATCAATAAAGTTACTCTGCAGATTGGCCGTTACCATGGACAATGGGAAGTTGACACACCAGTCATCACTCATCTCCATGACTACGTGAGCACCAGGGGCATCATCATCATCATCATCATCATCATCAGCAGCAGCAGCAGCAATGGATCTTTGACAACAGGCAAGGCCTTGACCTGACCTCTCAGTCTCAGTATATGACCTGGCTGCAGAATAGTGCACAGATGATGCCCTGGCCCGGTGGTTGCCAAACCTTTTCAGCTGGGACCTCCTTTTGGACTTAAGAATATTTTCTCGACCCCCCCACTCACCATAGTGTTAGACTAGCAACGGATTTCTAGCAAAATTAGCGGACAAACAATTAATGGAAAATCTAGCAAAATTAATGGACAAATTGCAATTGTCCAAAAATATTGTTCCATTTTCCATCAATAGTTCGTCCGTTAATTAATATTGCTAGATTGTCCATTAATACTTTGTCCACAGGACAACAAATACATCTAATAGCTGTAAGCTATTCACCTGTGGATTTCCTATTTTTCTTTGACAACAGGCAAGGCCTTGACCTGACCTGTCAGTCTCAGTATATGAGTGGCTGCTGAACAGTGCCCCATGAACACAGATAATGCCCTGGCCTGACCCCACCCACTCGTTGCCTGATCTGGCTCCAGAACTGCTACGCTAGGTGTGTTATCTTTTAATCCACCACCGCATGAAGCCCAGCTGTGCTCTGCTATGAGGGCCAAATCACTCAACCAAAACCATCACCTCCTGATACACACATCACACACAAATCACATACTAACTTACCTGTACAGGGGCATGCATGCATGCACACACACGCGCGCACATACACACAAACACACAGATGTATACGTAGTGTACCCCACCCCCAACAGACACGCAGGCGCGCGCAAACACACACACACGCGGGCGCGCAAACACACACGCGGGCGCGCAAACACACACGCGGGCGCGCAAACACACACGTGTGCGCCGCGCACACACACACACACACACACACACACACACACACACACACACACACACAATAAGTGGATAGCAGGTGTGTCCAGGGCACAAGTGTATGCCAGGGCAGGGTTTGAAGGGTAGACGATGGGGTGATGAGGTGGGGCGGTGGAATTGGAAGTGCTTTCCATAAATAAAATAACTTTGGCGGACCTGTGCTGCTGCTGGGGCCAAAAGGTTGAGCCAATGCCTCTACCCCCTTACCCACGGCTGGCAGGTGTGTGCATGTGTGTGTATGCGTGCGTGCACGCACGTGTGTGTGTGTACATGTGTGCACGCGCCCGTGTGTGTGTGTGTCTTTTTGGCCCAGGGATCTTCTCCATGGTCCGCCATTTTGAATTTCCAAAAATAGCCATTCTTAGCTGCAAAAACGACTGTACTTGAACCATACTAGAAAATATTTGTTTATTACTTAGTAAACTTTCATGTAAAGATCAGATTTGGCAATAGGCAACCCACTTTCAATAAGCAGCATAGTTGCAGTACCTTTTTTTGACCATTTCTTGCACAGTGTCCCTGAATCGTTTCCTAATTAGTGTACAGTCTGCCATAGCCTACATGACATACATGTGTGAAAGGCCTGCATGTCATTTTTCAAGACCCACCACAAACCGACCCCACGTTCAAGCAAGTTCAAACAAGCTGTATGGGCCTCCCTGAATGCAGATGCGATTAACTCATTGGCTGCCTTTGGTGGCGAATGACGTAATTTCAAATAGTGACGCCCCCTGCCTTCGACGTTGTTCACCGATAATTGCGTTTTTTTTACAGCCACGCCTCGAGGACGGTCTGACCTATGTTCTGTATAAATTTCAAGCCTCTAGGCATTTTCTAACTGTTCCTGTAGGTGGCAGAAGTGTCCTTAGGAACAGTCAAGGCAGGGCTTTAGTTCAGAGCAAGAGGAAATGTCAAGACAAAAACACCCCTTTTTTACTATTATAATCTCAAAAGTAGCATAGCAAAATCATTTTTGAAAGTAAAGCACCTGTGACAGTAGTCTACTTTCTTGCCCTCTGATTTTAACACAGGTAGGCTACTGATTTTAGTGTCAGAGCCTGACCAAAAAACCCTTCCTCTCATGACCAAAATACAACCCCCTGTTGCTATCTAGCTAGAAGGCATTGTAGCTAGCTTGCCCAAAATACACCATGAGATGATCTGTGTGGCAACCTTTCATTTTGGATAATGTGATCAGCCTACACAACATCAGGATGATGCTTACAAAATATAATCTAACAGGAGAATGCACGGGACTAGTGGTGATGTGTCACCTCAGTTGGGAATGCTTGGCTATAAAGTTTGCTACGCTAGCTAGCTAGCTAGCACGAAATCGCTAACAACTTACAACTAAGCCTAAATAAAGGAGCCTTGGTAAGTCAACTATTTTTACTCATTCTACAGTTATTTTTTATGGATCTGTATAGTATGATCAGCTTACTGTATCATCAAAAAAGACAGGGGGTTGCAGATTCTTGGAACAGAGTAGCCTTTGTGTCTGGTCAGATGCATTCAGCTCACATGAGAAAGCATTGCACTTAGCCTCAGACCAGCTAGCCTTCACCACTCCAATCGGCTTGTGAAATGTTGGATATGTGATCAGTACTTTATCAACAGAAAATTCATTGAACAATATATGACAAGATCACTATAGCAGAACCATGATGACAGTAATCATCAATCTGCAAATTGTCCGCTCTGCCAAAGAAGCTGCAGTAAGCTACGCTAAGCTGGGATGCCTACCTGCCTCCCACAACACACAACACGGTACTATTTCTGGAGGAAATAAACCAGCTGTGATTCGTTCTCCAACGAGGGGAGAGCACAGCCCGTATAGAGAGAGAGCACAATCAGAGGGAGGACGATGAGTTCCCGGAGTTAGGGGCATCTGCTGTCATGATCCATTGTGCGCGCCAGCAACTAAACCAAAACACCCTTGTTTTTGAGTCCACCCCCGTTATATTTCAGTATATTAGGTTGAAAAGTTCATACAAACGATCTTTTGTTCAGGCTACAGATGACAGAAGACTCTGTAATGACATCTGATAGGTTTAGAGTTGTTAGGACGATGCCATTATGGGCAAAAGCGTTTGCAGTTATAGTTCTACTTCAAATGGCATTTTCTCAGCTTTTTGGCTAGAAAGCAGCATTTTGGCGAATTCCACTTAATTTAAACAGATGATTATGATAGAAGAGAGGGATAGAGAGACACATTTTTTTCTGATGAGAGATGAGCATCTAATCTGTGTTTTGATAGACACAGAACTCCATTTTCTGTGAGCCTCCAAAAAACAGCCAAAATGCTGAAAAATCTCTGGCACTCTGGGTTACTCTTTTATGAAAATGGCTGGCAGCCAATGAGTTAAATGTCATCAGATGCTTCTCTCCCTCAGCGGCAACACATTTACAGCAGTACCCTATCTCCTCTCTCGGGCTAATATCACAGATATTTTAAATCTCAGTGTTTAACACTTGATTATCAAATTTTGTGTTGCCTATTGACAAACTTGTCGTTTTTCTTGAATATTTACCATCGCAATCAATTTAAATTCTGCCATTCATATTGGATTTAAACTTAGTGTTTGTGTGCCTGAAGGGTATCCACACCCGTAGCCATGGGCGGGCCTTGGGGGGCCGGACCCGCCCACTGATACGCTTTGGCCCGCCCTGGCCCAGTGCCCACCCACCCAAGCCAGATCACAGTCACACAGATCGCAAATGAATAATAAATATAAAATATAATAATATAATAATTTTAAAATAGATATATAAGATCCTAATTTCATTTTGTTGTACTTGTTTTGGGTTAAAATCTAGTTTTATACAATCATTAAGACATTAAATAGGCCATTAAAACCGTGTGAGTTTGTTAAGTTTGTCTACGTCAGTGTTGCTCAGTAACCATCAGTAGAGCTAAATGCATTTGTGGAGGGAAATGAAGTTAGTTCTTGCCAGCAGACATGCCGCAAGTTTTTGTGATTTCCTAAATATGGATAACACTATGCGTAACTGTTTTAAAACTCAAACATCGGTAACTTTGGATAACCCACGACATGACATGTTAGAAAATGTATCTTCGTGAATCCTGACCATGACAGCCGGACCGACAGCGTCTAGGGAGCGGTACCCTACAGTTGCACGTAGCAGGCCAACAACGGTGGCTATCCCCACTGACGGATCTGTGAATGACTTCGGCACTGATAAAACCAATCAGGTTTTGTTGAAAGAATACCTCGTGAGATATTTTGGTTTGAAAAGACGTTCATTTCCCTCTATCTGGGAACTGGGATTGGCTCGAGTAGCTCTAAGTTATCCATTGCAGAGGATATTCCTCGCTGAGGATGCATACTATATCATCAGACACAACCTTTTCAATCTCTCTGAAATGATTTCAGAAACATGCTATTGAAACTGGGAAAGGCAAGCATGCAACTTTCAAGGAACATTCAGTAACTTGAAGCGATGGCGAGATTCAGAAAAGCGCAGAACAGTTGGCTCGCAGAATTGACATGTCAGCTGAGCCATAGTAGCTCTAGATAGGCTATGCTGGAGTTTTTAGTGGCGAATCTCATCTGTGTTACGTGGCGATATTGCTGGCTAGTTCTGTATGCTAACAGGAGGCGAGATGTGGAAGTTAAGCCTGGAGAAACGCCGACCATGATTGACAAAAGACACTCTACTCTACTCTCTACTCATAGTAAGTCACCGTGTGTGTGTGTGTGTGTGTGTGTGTGTGTGTGTGTGTGTGTGTGTGTGTGATGGCAATTGCAACTATTGTAGGCTACTATGCCTCTGTTGGTTGCTTTGAAATACACCCGGCCGCCGCGCCGTGGTGTTTTGTTTTGTATTCAGTTTGAGATGCTGGCTGCTCGTCATCTAATATGTCATGTGCACACATGCAGTTGTTGGTGGTGGCGGTGTGTGCTTGGTCTGTGTTGGCATTTTGGCAAAAGGCAGCTAACTACTCCTCTGTTGGTTGCTTTGCTTTGACTTGCACTTGTCGTCAGCGGCGCATCTGATCACCAGGCTAGAGAGGTAGGCACCCAAGCCTATAGATGGTGAATAACAGCTAAGATGATAAACTACAGTAATGGTGATTTGTGGCAAATGGTAATTCTTTTACATTTTCGCTTGGAGCCCTAACTTGCCCTAGAATCGCAGCTGCCCGTCGTGGTGTTTCTTTGTTTGTTTAGCTCGAGATACTGCGTGTAATCTATTTCGACGGCGTGCATGCGTGTGTGTGTGCATGTGTGAGAGCGCACGCTGTCCTGTCATGTTTAATGTAATGATTATTGTGAGGGATTTGGGCTGCGCAAATGGTCAAATAAGCAAAAATAAGATAATAATTAGTGGTGCCCGCCCTTGGATTTCATAAGCCCGCCTTAAGAAACAGTTCTGGCTACGGGTCTGAAGGGTATCCAATCTCTATAAACAGACTCTTACCTTATCAAGGTGGTCAAACCTAAGCTGTTCAAAACGTATTTCACTGTCAAGATGATTCGTAGGCCATAACTTTATGGGGGCCCCACCAATGATTTGGGGTAGAGGGACACACTTATTTTTCCACCAACATTAATTAACTCCAGGTGCAAAATGACATCATAAAAGAAGGTATAAGGTACTGTAAACCAGGGGTTCTTAACCTGGGGTGCGGGCAGAGATTTCAGGGGGTGCACAGGATTTTGATTGTGTTGAGGTTGTGACCAAAATTCTATAAGCGAACATTATAATTAGACCAAATCAAAACCAAATTAAAACATGTTTTGGTCCCCATGTAAAGGTATAAGGTATTGATTAATGTCTCAAGCAAGAATCATTGTAATTAATCACGAAAATATTTTTTTAGTGTGTATATACGTGTAGACGCTTGAGTTGGGGGTGCGCGACTTGTCTTGGGCACAGGTAAGGGGGTGCGTTAAGAAAAAAAGGTTAAGAACCACTGCTGTAAACTACCGATTTGAACCGTCTATCGCATTTGTGCACGATGCCTTTGCACGTTGACTCGTGTTCCATAACGCCCTATTACAGGTTAGGTTTAGAGATGATTTTGGTCTGGGCACAAATTAGCAACAAATTTGCCATTTCACTGGCTTGTTTCGCTGTTCTTGGCAAAAGTAAAACAGTGGAAACATTAAGTTAGTGACAGGTTAGAGGTACAGTGGGCATGATTTTGGTGAGGGCACAGCAGAGTATGGTCGCGTTTAGCAACAGAAATTCATTGTGACATCAAAAAATTGCCGACATGGCGGGAAAACTGTGCAAACCTCGTCCCGTGACAAAACTGCATTTCCGCTGTGTTAAGGACCATGACTTCACTTGCGAAGGCGTCGCACCTCAACACGTAATGCACTTACATGAAAAGTGTGGGTGTGTATGTGTTTGTGCGTGAGTATGTGTGTGTGTGTGTGTGTGTGTGTGTGTCTGTGTCTGTGTCTGTGTGCGTGTGTGTGTGCGTGTGCGTGTGCATGTGTGTGTGTGTGTGTGTGTGTATATATCTGCTGATCCTCGTTGAGTCTGATGGATGACTGATGACTGAGGCATTGAGGCATGATGGAGGAGAAGCAAACCAGATTGTCCCTGATCATGATGCACTGGGAGTCTGGACCACACGCACACACACACACACACACACACACACGCACACACACACACACACACACACACACACACACACACACACACACACACACACATACATACATACACACACGCGCGCGCACACACACACACACAGACACACACACACACATACACACACACACACACACACACACCCACACACACACACACACACACACACACACACACACACACACACACACACACACACACACACACAGCGTAGTGCTCCCCAGGGCCATTGGGTGTGTGCGTCATGTACTTTTAACTGACATCCCTCTCTGATTCTCCTTCATAACCGATGTCCACAAAAACACATAAATCCCCTGTCTGTAGTTCAATTGTTCTCTCTCTCTCTCTCTGTCTCTCTCCCTCATTATTGTTGTCTCTGTCTTACTGTGTTTGTCACACATATACACGCGCACGCGCACACACACACACACACACACACACACACACACACACACACACACACACACACACACACAATCTCTGTATGTGTGAGCTCCTCTGACACTTCACCTCATGGGACCAAGTATTGCAGAATAACGAATGTTCTGTCTATCCCATTGGTACTTATTCTCCTCAAAATTCTTTATTCTTCACTTGGCCTGCAGTTTGTCCCTGCAGACCTTTCTCTTTTACTTCTTTCTTTCTTTCTTTCTTTCTTTCTTTCTTTCTTTCTTTCTGTCTTTCAGCTTTTCTTGTTTCAAAATTGCTTTTTGTCTTTCTTTCTGTTCCTTTCTTTCTTTCTTTCTTTCTTTCTTTCTTTCTTTCTTTCTTTCTCGCACGCACGCACACACACACATTTGTACATTTGTGTCAAAGGTATAGCATATACACATGTAACACATTCAGCAACTGAAAACACAAACTCTACACATGAAATGTAAAAGAGAAGAGATGGGATAAAACAAACCTGCTCTGTCACGTCAAGTGGGGTTTGTATCTAACAAAAACGTTACTCTGCTCCTTCGATAATGAGAAGCATAGTGTGGGACACGCTCACGCATGCACGCACGCACACACACACACACACACACACACACACACACACACACACAGAAGCCTGATGGTAAATTGTTTCCCCGCAGGCACAACAGGGCCACTGTACACTACATTCACTACATGAGTAGCAATTAAAATACCAAAGGAGAGCATAAATGTTAAATAAACAGACATAAAACGGAAAAAAAGGCATAAATACATAAGTACGAACATTAAAAGTTACAATTGCTTATTCAAGAGGGAAATTGTAGTGGCAGGAATGAGATGGTTGAAAAAAGGCAAGAGACCATAGTTTGTAAAAGTACATGAGTTTAACAAGTAAAGGAAAAGTGGAAATCAAGCGCTAGCTTACAGAGAAATAAAAAAGAAAAAAACAGAGATGGAGCACTCACTCCACAACCCGGGAATTTCCCTCTCTTAATGGGAACACAGTAGATCTCCGGAGGCAAACTAAATCACAAGCGTAGGCATGGCATATATAAAAAATGGAATTATAGAGTAATTAGCAGCACGAGTTCTCTCCAGTGTGCACTTTGTAGAAAACTTTTTGTCGCTTCCAGTGTGCAACCGCACCCAATCACCCACTCACCCAAGACACACCAACCCTACCCTGTAAAAATCAAGGAACCCAAACACTCTCTGAAGAACCCGAAACATTCTGATTCTTCTTTCATAGTCATTCGGACATAATTAAACACCTTACCAGGACCAGTTCAAGTCAATACTGCCATCTTTATCTATATTGTTATTGAAAACTCTAATGTCTATAATCCCCCCCTGTAAAGGCCCATGATATGTCACAACAGCAATGGGTATACATGGGTTTCCAGTTTGTAAACAATTCCTGGCTGCGCGACCCTTGCTGCGCACCGTTCAACTCCTGATTGTTGGAAACTGCTCTCACCCAAAAAATGCTGTCACATGGTTGGCTGGTTAGCATCTTGCCCCTCCTCACATCGGGAATGTTTGGAAACGGAAAACCTATCTATGGTATTGCTACTTCTTGGCCTTGGCAAAATTCAGGAGGGGAGGGGGAATCTTACACATGGGGCCAATACAGTAATGTGGCCATACACGCATAGGGTACTTTTCCTTTTTGGAGAAAAGGGGGGGGGATAGCAGATGTAGTTTGGCTTGTGTGTGTGTGTGCGTACGGACGGACGTGCGTGCGTGCGTGCATGTGTGTGCGTTTGTTTCTATAAAAGACTGTGTGTATTAATGACTTAAGTGACAGTAAGCTGTTTAGTGGTCATGGCTATTTGGCTGTAGCATTGTCAGTGTGTTTTGTCAGCTAATGCCGCTAATGTCAGCATGCAGCCATTTTCACTTGGGCTTCTGACAAGGATTAGGGAGAGCTAAACTCTCTCTCTCTCTCTCTCTCTCTCTCTCTCTCTCTCTCTCTCTCTCTCTCTCTCTCTCTCTCTCTCTCTCTAATCTAGGGGAATTAAACCATTGCTCCTCTCTTGCCGTCTCCTCAATAGAACAACAAACAATAAAGACATCCCTATTCAGTGAAGAGTTAAGGCATACTATGACAGACTTTGCACCACTCGACCCCCCCACCCCTGTCTGTCTGTCTGTCTGTCTGTCTGTCTGTCTGTCTCTCTCTCTCTCTCTCTCTCTCTCTCTCTCTCTCTCTCTCCTCTCTCTCTCTCTCTCTCTCTCTCTCTCTCTCTCTCTCTCTCTCTCTCTCACACACACACACACACACACACACACACACACACACACACACACACACAGATCTCCAAAATGTGGGTCCACCACCGTGCCAGGCTGATGATGTGAGTACAAAGTCATCTGGGTATCATTCGCCTCTTGGTTGAAAGCCTACAAGGATATTCAGACGTACTTCTTGTGTATGCTAATGCACAAGTAAGAGTACTTTTATTATGAAGTCATTGTTCAATGTGTGAGTGATGTGTGTGCGCATGCGTGAATGGCAGAGTTAAAAATTAAGGCGCTCCGTCAAAATTAGTCTTCTCCACAGCTTCCCCATCCCCCATATAACTGTAGTGTGTCGCCCCATGACACACACACACACACACACACACACACACACACACACACACACACACACACACACACACACACACACACACACACAGGGCCGCTGACAGCTTTGGCTGGGCCCGCGGGACAAAGACACATGAAGGCCAGTTATCCGTACGTACAATGCAATGAGGATCCAATTTTGGGCCCCCTCTCTCTCCATGGGCCCAGGACAAGTGACCCCTTCCCTGTCGGTAAACAGCGGCACCCACAACAGGCGATCCGAATCGATGCGAGGCGTGGACGATCCAGAATCGATCCGGCAAGTTCCAGAATCGATCCGGCAATTTTTTAAAGTTTCAATTACTTCCATGGATATTTCGGGACCAAATGAATGTTAAATTAAATAAAAGCACTTCAAAACATTGCAAGACTGATACAGACTGAGACAGATTGATAAATTGTTGCTCAGTATCTGACTACTTGTATTGCCTCATCATGACTGATTAAAAATTTGCTTTGCTTTCAGTAGAAATGTAATGCATTGCAATGCATTGTAGAATTGAGTCGGATCGGATCGGATCGCATAGAATCGAATCGAATCGAAACCTCCCGAATCGTGATCGAATCGGATCGTGAGGGCAGTGCCGATCCACACCACTAACACACACACACACACACACACACACACACACACACACACACACACACACACACACACACACACACACACACACACACACACACACACACACACACACACACACACACACACACACACAAAACAAAAGCATTTTTGACAAATGACAATAGCAGTATTCCCATGGCTGTGCACTCCTATCCCATATTACTGACAGCGGCGTGGTGCAACCGCTGATGCTTTTGACAGAGAGAGACAGAGACAGAGACATACAGTATTTGTTTGGATAAGGTCTCAATTAGGGTTGGCGTTGTCCCTACACACACCCAGGCACGCGCGCATACACACACACATGCACGCACGCACACACACATTTTTCTTCTCTTCCCTCGTCTCCTTTCTTTCTCCGCCCAAGCCACTTTGTCCCCATTTGACTGCTGCTGGTGAATCACTCATGACTATGGTTGCCATCTCTCTCTCTCTCTCTCTCTCTCTCTCTCTCTCTCTCTCTCTCTCTCTCTCTCTCTCTTTCCGTCTCTCTCTCTTAATATTTCTCTGTCTCTCTCTCTCTGTCTCTCTCTCTCTGTCTCTCTCTCTCTATCCATTTCCACATCTCTGTCTCCGTCTCTCTCACAGTATTTCTCTGTCTCTTTCTCTTTTCTCTTCCATTTCCCTCTCTTCTTTCTGTCCTTTTCCCCCCTCTCTCTGTCTCTCTGCTGGTGAATCACTTCTGTGAGTATGGTTGCTATTTGGCAGCGCAGAGAGCAGTTTTACTTGGCCGGGGTGAGAAGCACTTAGTAGCAGCCCATGTGCTCTTCGTCAGGTGTCACGCAAGCATCAGACTGAAGAAGCAACCCCTCTGCATTTCATTTCGCTTTGCACAGAACATTGCAGTGTTGATTCAACACTTTGAGATTACTCTGGGACCAAATGCACTCTAAAGATTGTTAATAGACTGTCTTGGTGAATCCCATTACACCCCTTAGCCCTACACCTTCCCCCTTTGCCTCCGTTTTGCGCATCCACGTGTAGGGGTAGTGGCATCCCGATTCACGTTCAGACAGATGGGTAGGGGTATGGTGAAGGGCTTTCCACCCCTCCGTGCGGAGATTTTCCAACACCAGACTCCACAACGGAGGGCTACCCTGAATGCATTGCGAATTCATTTAAAAACTGTCGGTATTTGGTTTGGTTTGGTTTATTTATGGATATAGGAAGACAAAAAGGTATCCAAGGGATAACATGTAAAAGTGTAAACACTTATTTCCAACATGGTCCCTGATGGAAGAGGACAAGACATAACAAAAACATGTAACAGATATCACATACACATATGCCATCACATTCCTACGTCACCTAGTTCTCCACTTTATTCCACAAAAATACTCTAACTCTTTGTTTAAAACACCTTTTTGTTTCTGCCATTTTAATATTTAGTGGAAGGCTATTCCATAGCATAATCCCTGTATAAAAGAAAGAGCTGCGAGCTGTGCTTTTTGAAGCTGGTACCTTACAGGAGCGAACACTTGCTCTTGTTCCATGGGCATGTTGAGTGTGCACCATTACAATCTGGGATCCCAAGTACTTAGGGGCTATCCCATTAATAATGTTAAACATATGATTCAGTTTTAGCTGTTCAACCCTTAATTTCACAGGCAGATAGTCCACTATCTTAAAATCATTTGAAGTAACATGATACCTAGATGGTTTACCTAATATAAAACGGATCATGTTGTTCTGCATAACCTGCATTTTATTTTTTATTTTCACTGTCAGGCCACTGTACCATGCTGAACCGGCACAGGTAAACAGCGGCACCCACAACAGCACACAAGTTTAAGTATTTTCGACGCAATTGACGGTTTTAAAGTGATCATAATTATTCCATTGTACTAAGTTTAACATTGTCCTAATGTGTGATGCCCCTTTTCTCCGTAAAACGCACATGAAAAAAAAAAACGCTATTAACGTCAACCTAATGCATGGAATTAGTGACAGCTGAGTGTCATTCCATGATTGTTGAAGGGGTATCCCAATTTGTAGCGGTTGTGTTTCAAGCCCTACACCTTACAGCTTCTTTGGAAAGCACGAGTGGCATGGGGAAGACGTAGGGGTAGGGGTAGGGGTAGAGATTAGTAATGGGAAAGGCCCTCTAAGTGCTGAATTAACACTGAAGAAATGGCAGGCCTACTATGTGTGTGTGTGTTTATAGTGGGACATGTCTTTGCCAAACCTTTAAAAATCAGTTGGCAGGCATGGGTAAATATGGGTAAATATGTACTATCTGTGTGTGTGTGATTATAGTTGGATATGTTTTTGCCACGAAGGCAGGTATGGGTTAGCGGTTAGGGTGTTAGACTTGTAGCCCAAAGGTTGCCGGTTCGATTCCCGACCCACCAGGTTGGTGGGGGGAGTAGTTAACCAGTGCTCTCCCCCATCCTCCTCCATGACTGAGGTGCCCTGAGCATGGTACCGTCCCATCACACTGCTTCATTGTGGGCTGTCCCCTTGCACAGGTGAGGCATACATGCAATTTTTGTTGTGTGCTGTGGAGTGCTGTGTCACAATGACCGTGGGAGTTGGAGTTTATCAGGTGGGCTTTCACTTCTTTCACTAAATACACAATATGATACATGTTGTTTAATATAATGTAATAGAATATATTGAGATACATAGAACTAATACAATGGTATTATTTCTATGATTGAGATACAGTATATTGCTGCGTGAGGGCTATAACTTGCCAGGCCGCGCCCTCCTAGTGACGTCACATCACTAGTTTCTTCTAGTCAGGCCAGGAGCAATGCAAATATCGTGAGCTCCGAAAAAACGGGAACTCCTCCCACTTGTCGGGAAGCAAACAACCTGTAGCAAAGCAAGGGAGGCAGGTCAACCATGCCGTTTGGCAAATGTTACTTGTTATGCAATTGATAAGACTCAAGTCTCGAAGAGATTTGAAAGTTGATGATAATGAGGCAAGACTATACCTTACCTCGTCCCCACCTCTCTCCATTCCCCTCTATCTTCTTTCCCTTGTCCCCTTTCGTTCTTCCTCCCCCTCCCCACCTCTCTCCATTCCTCTTTATCTTCTTCTCTACCACGTCTGACACATATACTGTCAGATGAAATAGGGTGTGATTCCATGTAGCCTCTCTCTGATTGGACCATTTGTGTGCTCCACACGCAGGCAAGCAGCAAGGCCTCCAGCTGCGAAACAATGTGCGCTTTGAAATTCAAATACAATATTTCACCGCCGCTCTCCTGTTTAAAAGAGGATGAGAGGAGAGGAGAGGAGGAGAGCAGAGAGGAATAGGTTTTATGATATGCACATGTTTACGGGGAAGCAAAGGAAATGAAAGAGTAGAACGAGGGAGAGGCAAGGCAAAAGGGAGAGCATATTGTAGCTTTAACAAGAAAAGTGAGGAGAAGGGAACAGATGAATAGAAAGTAGAATGGTATAGGAATACATAGAGAAAAGAGAGGATGAGAGCAGAGAAGAGAAGAAGAGAAGACAACACAGGAGAGGAGAGGAGAGGAGAGGAGAGGAGAGGAGAGGAGAGGAGAGGAGAGGAGAGGAGAGGAGAGGAGAGAAGAGGAGAGGAGAGGAAAAGAGAGGAAAGGAGATGAGATGAGGTGAGATGAGATGAGATGAGATGAGATGAGATGTTAGGTGGAAAGGAGAAGAGAAGAGACAAGAAGAGAATATAAGAGATGGGAAGTTTAAATTCGAGAAGGAGAGGAGAGGAGAGCAATGGTGGAAATAAGAGGAGAAGGTATGAGAGGAGAAGTTGATACGAGAGCAGATAAGAGGAGAGAATAAGAGAAGAGAGAGGAGAGGAGAGGAGAGGCGAGGCGAGGCGAGGCGAGGCGAGGAGAGGAGAGGAAAGAATAGTACATTTAACAGGATGTGAGAAAGGAAAAGAGAAGACACAGGACAGATAAGCGAAAGAACGGGAGAGGAGGGGGAGAGGAGAGAAGAGCAGAAGAGTGGAGAAGACAAGAGAGTAGATGACAACAGAGGAGAGGAGATACAGATGTAGACTTAAGGGGGCAGTAGATAAGAGGACAAGAGTGAAGATGGAGAAGAGGTGAGGAGACTCAAGGTGGTGAGGAGAGGGGAGGGGGAGGTGATATAAAGAAAAGAGTAGGAAGGGAGGAGAGTAGAGGAGAGTTCATGATATGCACACGCTGAGCACTTCCACCATTGCTGCTGTTATGGAGCTACTCCATCGTCAACGCTCGTTTACTGTGCTTTCCATCTCCAGGGCCTGGTTTAAAGAAAGAAAGGAAAGAAAGAAAGAAAGAAAGAAAGAAAGAAAGAAAGAAAGAAAGAAAGAAAGAAAGAAATGCTGTAGGGAACAATTAACTCTTGTGCTATTGAGCTACTCCATCCTTTAACCCCTTAAGACGCGGCTTTATAAATTTGTTGTTACTAGTATGGTAATGACCAAGTCGTGGTGCAACACTAAAGGGCCTGTGTTGTGTCATAGTATTGGAGTGCTATGGTAGTTACATTTCAATGACTATTACAGCGTGCCACTGGAGGTACGGCGCGCATTAAGGGGCTACGAGTGATTCATCATGCCTTGGATCCAGAGGGGCTGGTTTACTAAAGAAGAAAAATGAAAAGAGAAAGAAATGAAGGAAAGAAAGAATTGTGTCAAGGATAATATAATGGAGAGATTGTATACAGCAGCAGGGGCTGTGATGGCGATACGATGGGGGCCTAGAATCCGCCAAACACTCAAACACTTTGTGATCCTGAGCCTCATACTGTAGACCTGGACATGGCCGTAGCCAGCATTGAGGTCAGGGAGGTCCGGACCTCCCTAACTTTTCAGGGAAAGTATATTTTTTTAAAGAGTTATATTTTCCATTCATCATCACCATCAATTTCTGAGTATGCCTACTCAAAATGTTTTGGAAGTCTACATTTTCCATGCTTTCATACTTTTCTCTACTTGGTCAGACCAGTAGATATTAGTTTATTCCATACCAGTAAATATACATGAAAACATCACATTTGTGAAGGGGTATGCATTTTGGAAATAAATGACAAAAATGACATATTCTACTTTTAATAGGAAACATTTTCGGCGCGCCGTGCGCATACATCATAGCCTGGTCCTGACCATCCCATAATACTATCATTTCATTTCGTATTCATGGTCTGGCATTTGTTTGCTCTGAAGCGAGTGTAGGAAGCAGGAAGTTTGCACTCAGTTATGGTTTGAAATCAGCCAATCGCTGGCAGTTACTCAACAACAACATAGCGCAGACCAATGGCTCTGGCGCAGATGAGTACGTCATTGTCACGAGCGTCCTCCCCCTTTCGCCCCCACGTGGGGGGCGTATTCGATTATTGGCCGTTTTCTGGGGGGGGGCGTTGCGATCAAAATTCTACTGCTCCAGGCACTCCACAGAGAAGCACGGCCAGACTACAGTAGTGGAGCCAATCCTTTGGCGGAAGTACGTAGGATGGCTCGCGAGGCTACATACATCATGCACCTCCCTAAATTCAAAACCCTGGCTACGGCCTTGGACCTGGACCACCAGCACAGGGTATAATACAGTGAAGCAATGACTAGACCGAGAGGAGAGGGGATGTGAGGGTGAAGCTGAGAGAGAGAGAGAAAGATAGACAGACAGAGAGAGAGAGAGAGAGAGAGAGAGAAAGATAGACAGACAGAGAGAGAGAGAGAGATCAAGAGAGAGGGAAAGAGAAGGAGAGATAGAGAGAGAGAAACAGCGAGAGAGAGGGAGAGAGATCTGACTTACTTACTTTCTCCTCACATCTCTTCTTTCTCCTTTATTTATCTCCCTCTGTGAATACCAGGACGATTCAGTTGAGGGGATGTGTGGGTGAAGCTGAGAGAGAGAGAGAAAGATAGACAGACAGACAGAGAGAGGGAGAGAGAGAGTGAGAGAGAGAGAGAGAGAGAGAGAGAGAGAGAGAGAGAGAGAGAGAGAGAGAGAGAGAGAGAGAGACTACAGACTGAGTAGGTTGCAGAGAGAGAGAAGGGAAAGGTGAGGTGGGGTGGAGTGGAGTGTCGGGTGAGATAGAGAGAATTATCCTCAACTGAATCGTCCTGGTATTCACAGAGGGAGATAAAGAAAGGGGAAAGAAGAGATGTGAGGAGAAAGTAAGTCGGATCTCCCTTTCTCTCTCTCTCTCTCTCTCTCTCTCTCTCTCTCTCTCTCTCTCTCTCTATCTCTCCTTCTCTTTCCCTCTCTCTTTCTCTCTTTCTATCTCTCTCTTTCCCACACACTCTCTCTCTCTCTCTCTCTCTCTCTCTCTCACACACACACAGACACACACACACTATAAAGGTCTACCCTTCATCCATCACCTGTGCTGTGCAGGCTTAACTCAGCTGAGTCAGACTCCTGTCAAAGAACCACCTTACATCACTCACTCTTGCACACACACACACACACGCACGCACACACACACGCATGCACACACGCACGCACACACACACAGACACACACACACGCACACTCACACATGCGTAGACATGTGCACGCCCACACACACACGCACACACACACACACACACACACACACACAGACACACACACACACACACACACACACACACACACACACACACACACACACACTCACACATACACACACACACACACACACACACATACACACACACACACACACACACACACACACACACACACACACACACACACAATTCAAAGGTTATAATTTCAAAGATGAAGCTTCACTCTCCAAGTGCAGCTCTGCACAAGCCAGCAGCATGCCGTAGTTACTGTCTCCTTTCCGGTGTTGACAGATGTACGATAATTATCGTATTTGTACCAGAATTTTGTCAATTTTGTCCTCGATTCGATCAAACATGATGTATGATAATTTCAGAGTTGTCATTCAGTTCATTTAGATGCATTGAAAGGAGAATCTGGGTCTTGTACGTTAATTTCCTCCCAAAAAATCCCCAAAAACTACAATTTTGAGGTTTTGGTACAGTAATTCAGCATTTCTCATCTGGCAACACTGCTCCTTACCGGCGCTTCAGTGCACATAATCATTTTTAACAGTCGGTTGCTAAGTTGTTCGAAGGTAAGCAAGCTTAACCCAAATGCCCTGTGCTGCCGTCATTTTGCCTGCCGTCGGTCCTCCTCATTGTTAGCAGATTGTGTTTTTCAAAAGTGAAGACATTTTTCCTCCAAATTGTTTTCAAGTGAACGTACTTCCCCAGATTTTTTTTTTCCCCCCGCATGGTTTCAAGAGAACTTCCCAAAAATGAAAGGCGGCAGATCGCGCTTTGGGAAAAGGGTTTGATTTACTTTGGAGCGAGTGGGGCCCAGTGGTCCTGGCCAAGTTTTTACTGGAAGGGGATTAGGAAGGAGCTTGCTCATACCCTTGGCTACGCAACACTGGTCTGCAGGGCCGGATTAATGCACAGGCTAGATATGGCTGCAGCCGAGGGCCCCCAACTGCCGGGGGGGCCCTGATTGGCCACAAGTGACTGTGACAGGATGCAATAATGACAAATGAATCTGTTGTGTTGAGTACACTTGATAGACATGTTATCAAATATGAGCTGATGATTATGACACTTTCTGTGTAAAATTGTCATGAAATTTGTCTTCCAGGAGGGGCCCACAGCAACCTGTAGCCAAGGGGCCCCAGACCATCTTAATACAGCCCTGCTTATCTGTGTCTCCAAGACGACACATTGTATCGGATTGGATGGTGGATGGAAGGAATGGAGAGAGATAGAGATAGAGATAGAGATAGAGATAGAGAGAGAGAGAGAGAGAGAGAAAGAGAGAGAGAGAGAGAGAGAGAGAGAGAGAGGCAATGATAATATAATAAAAAGAGGGAACTTTTTATTGTATGATGGATGTAGATGGAGATCAAGGGAAAGGCATTTAAGATGGAGAGTAAATGAATCTGAATATGTGGCCAATTTGATTAAACCATCTTTGATTAAACCATCATTTCAACATTTTCCACTCAGATGTCTTCACTCCGCATAGTTCCATTCAGACTACTTACAAATGTTATAAATATGAACTAATATATAAAATAAAGTATAAATGTGATAAAAGTGTGTGTGTGTGTGGTCCAAACGTGGCTCTAATGGATGGGCACTGGACCGCTACGCTGAGTTTGATTCCGCCCGAACCTGATTGCAGGTTCTTTGTGTATGCTAGAACTTCACTGTGATGTTATTTAATGTGAACAGAAGTGATCGATCAGTTTGTGTGTATGTTCGTTTGTTCGTACTTTCTAAAGTTCTAAAGAAGACTCATTCTAAAGAAGACTCGTTCTAACGAAGACTCAGTCTCAGGACAAAAAGTACAACATACTTTATATCAGGGCTTCGAACCGGTTCAAGGAACGAAAACGAAAACCAGGAACTTTTTGTATTTTACAGGGAACAGAAACGAAACCGGAAACGTTATTATTTTTTATGTTCTGGAACAGGAACACTTATTTAAAAATAATGGTAACCGGTTAATACCGGTTAATACCGTTCCTCAAACTAAAAAAAAAAAGTCATTATTTTCCTGCGCACGTTACCATGACGGCTGAGGTTCACGTCCTATGTGACATCAGACATTCTCTGACTGAATGGAGAGACAGCTGTAGATTACAAAGTCTTCACTCCACATCTTAAAGGAATAGGTCGGTATTTTGCATTTGGGACCTTAATTATGGTGTATCATACACTGAGCTACCCACCTGTGTCACTTTTGTTTGATTTGAAGCCTTCCGTGAGATTTTGGGTTTGGGCGATATCCACAAACCACCATACAACGGGAGTCAGCGGGGCACAGACTTTAAATCCGTCGTACACGCATAAACAGTATTTTCTTATTTTGTTTAGGGTCATACAATTACGTTTCCGCCTCATTTCAATGTTTAAATCTCCCGGGTTCAGTGAACGAATTAAAAATCTGTATTGACTGAGGTGTGCCACGTCATCTTTCTGCGACGCTCATTCTGACAGCCAGGAGCCAGCCAACTCTGCTACGGCAGTCGGCAACATGATAAAGTAACAAGAAGCAAACGTTGAAGCTCTCGGTTTTTAACAGTTCTTCGGCTAGAACTTTGCTATGGGTTGAATGTGCGCATATACTGGATGCTGAAACTAAACGACAAGCTTTATGAAACCGTGGCATTTTGCGTTGAGATGGAAAAGGAACGCGCCACACTCTCCTGGATACGAGGCTACGTGTGTGCGGCTTTTGCGCCAAAGGTCTTTCTACCAGCAAAGCAAAATAGCAGGACAGAAGTGACAGCGTCAGAAAGAAAACAATGCTGTTCCGATTGCTGATGGAGACAACAGAGGTAAGGACATATTATGTATCTAGAGTTTTTGAATGGCTAATCTTGGTGTCGCCTCAAACTAGCTCTCTTCTCGGTGCCTTCATATGGCTGTTCATGCTACCAACAGATAGTCAAATGAATCAAAGCTACGTTTGGTCTCAAACAAAATTATACACGGAAAATACGAATAGTATTCCTTCAGTAGGCAACACAATCATATGATAAGCCCTGCACCAAATCATGGGGTATACTTATAAGTACAGTTGACTTTTACTTTTACTACTAGTAAAAACATTCAGCTGTCTAGCCTACTGAGAAATGGTAGGCTATATTGATTCTCATGTCATATCACTTGGAGGTTTTACAGTGTGATACTGATCTGATGTAGTGACACACTTCTTTATTTATTTAGGAAGGTGCCAAGTAACTCTGGAGGATATTCTCGCCATGACGAATCGAGCTGGTATCAACATTCTTCGAAGTTGAATCGGAGAGTATAGCCAAAACTCACAGGAACACACAGCTTTCAATTGAGTAAGTCGCAGAGGAATTTGTAAATTCTGTTTGATTTACTATGCCCAGACAGCTTTGTCGATATTGGGGTCAGTCAGTGACGTTAGTAGTAATTTCACAGCTAGTGCCACGATTGTATAGATTATTTGTTCTGTTGTGTTTCATGTCAGTGGATTATCCAAGAAGCATTTTCATTGCAGTATACTAATCAATTATTTATGAACATAAGCTGTGGTTGTACCAGCCCCCCCCCCCCCAAAAAAAAAAAAAAAAACCCGTCATTGACTGAAGTGCCCCTACCTCTTACTTGCTGCATTGTGATCATCTGTCTTGTAGGAAATGCTGTACACAGCGCCCAGCGCCCTGGGAGCTGAACGTCTGCGGCCAGGTTACAGTACAGAAGGGTCATCCAAGGTGCATCATGACCCTCATCCATCTCCCACCATACCATATGCTGGATGGAGTCAGAGTCTCTACATTGACTTATCATCTTTTGTTATTATATTGAGTAATTACAATGAAGTTATAAATCTAGTTGGTAATACTACACATAATTTGACATTACACATCTTAGGTGGATTATGGGGACCCCTTATTGGACCAAATGTAGCTGGTTCGAATCCCTCCTGACCTCTCCCTACATCTCCATCCATGGCTGAAGTGCCCTTGAGCAAGGCACCTAACCCCACATTGCTCTAGGGACTGTAACCAATACCACTTTTGGTAAATGAAAGCGTCAGCTAAGTGCAATGCATTTTTTAAAAAAATGCAATGAAATGAAAATGTAATATTGCATGTCTTTTGATAACATTTGTAAATTAATTTCATGCATCATTCCATTGTAACAATCATAGGGACACTTTCTCAACTTCCACCTGCACAATATCTTGGACTCACAGGAAGAGATTATCTACATAATTCAAAAGACACCACACACTGCTTACCATTCTTTTTCTTACTTTATTTTGACACACAGGGCAAAATGCGTTTTTAGCTCAGAAAAATGAAGGAAGAAAAAGAACAATAAGCAGTGTGAAATGTCTTTTGAATTTTGTTCATTGTTCACCTTCTCCTGCCTCACATCAGCACCTGCATTGCTGAGGGCTTGTGCACAAGGACTCTCTTGAACTTAGGTCATCAATATAATTTGATGGCCATTGAAAATACATTTTACACATTTATCCATTTGTCATTACTGCCTCAAGTGTCATTACTTTACCTTCTTTACATAAAGGAAAAGAGAGAAGATTTTACTGGGACTTTAATGTCAGCAGGTGTGACCAATAACAATGTGTACATCATAATTGTAATCATTCAGTCATTAACAATGTAGGAAGAAGTGAAGAATCTTGTAATAATGTAAGAAATGTCTTATTGGGTAACCAAGATGTCACTATCAAACATCAGAAAGTATTTTAGATAAATAGGGTTTAGGACCTTTCGAAATGATTGCTCCGTCATGACACTGAAACATACATGTCTGTTCTTGGTGGAGTGTTTGTTACACTCAGTTTATTCTATAGAGGGGTTGTCTCCTTTCCAGCACTCAGTCCATTAGGTCCTTTCAGAAGGTCTGGCGTCTATCTGGAAAATAGAAATGACAATTGTAATGTATTATGTATGGCCATTGAACAGGAATGGTAAAGGCTAATCACATGAGTGCACAGTAGGTGATGGCAGTAATGTAACAGAATGTGAAACTCATAAAGAAGATGGTCTGCTCTCCAGATACACCGTGATAAGTCAAAAGGTTTTAGTTGAAGGCCATTGGACTTTTTTTATAATATTAGACAGGAAAGCAATGGGCATTTTGCCAGAGTAATACTGGATGGAAAAACCCTTTGAAAAATATCGACACGAAAGTAAGTATAATTAATATTATATTAGTAACTAATATTATAATTAGTATGAATGGTGTACTGTATGGGAAATACTACAAACGTGGCTCATAACTGTTTTTTCCCCTGAGCCACACATATCCCATGTGTTGCAACAACATTTCAGTTTTTACACATAAAATGTGATAACTCGCCTATGGAATACACCCTGGTGTGTTGTTTAGACTTCTAAAACAAATGCAGTGGAGTGGTAGGCCTGATGTGTTTACCTTTGTGGTAGACCATGCCGGTGCCAAACCGAAGTATTATCCAGACGACCGTCTTCAGGTGGTAGTGTTCGTCTGCGAAGGGTTAGTGAGAAACCGGGTCAGGAAATGACTGCACAGTAGATACTGATGGCTGGTCAACGGTGGGCTGCTATTCACATGGGTCGAGTGAGGACGTCATGGAAAGTCCAGCTCTTGAGTCTTGACCTTCTCCTGTCTTTCTAAATAATAAATAAAGAAGTGTGTCAATACACCAGTATCACTGTAAAACCTACAACTAGTATGACCTGAAGATCAAGCAATGTAGGCCTACCAGTTATTGGCTAGACAGTCGAATTACGTGCCGTCAGTTTTACTAGCAGTAAAAGTGAAAACCACAGTCGACCTACTCCCATGATTTGGTGCAGGGCTTTGACAGGCTTATCATATGTTGTGATTGTCTTGCCTACTGAAGGACTACTATTTTCCGTGTACAATTTTGTTTGAGACCAAACGTAGCTTTGATTCATTTGACTATCTGTAGCTGGTAGCATGAACAGCCATATGAAGGCACCGAGAAGAGAGCTAGTTTGAGGCGACACCAAGATTAGCCATTCATAAACTCTAGATACATGATATGTCCTTACCTCTGTTGTCTCCATCAGCAATCGGAACAGCAATGTTTTGTTTCTGACGCTGTCACTTCTGTCCTGCTATTTTGTTTTGCTGGTAGAAAGACCTTTGGCGCAAAAGCCGCACACACGTAGCCTCGTATCCAGGAGAGTGTGGCGCGTTCCTTTTTCCATCTCAACGCAAAATGCCACGGTTTCATAAAGCTTGTCGTTTAGTTTCAGCATCCAGTATATGCGCACATTCAACCCATAGCAAAGTTCTAGCCGAAGAACTGTTAAAAACCGAGAGCTTCAACGTTTGCTTCTTGTTACTTTATCATGTTGCCGACTGCCGTAGCAGAGTTGGCTGGCTCCTGGCTGTCAGAATGAGCGTCGCAGAAAGATGACGTGGCACACCTCAGTCAATACAGATTTTTAATTCGTTCTGTGTCCCGCTGACTCCCGTTGTATGGTGGTTTGTGGATATCGCCCAAACCCAAAATCTCACGGAAGGCTTCAAATCAAACAAAAGTGACACAGGTGGGTAGCTCAGTGTATGATACACCATAATTAAGGTCCCAAATGCAAAATACCGACCTATTCCTTTAATTAAGAGAAACCACTGTCATACAAAAGGACAGAGTTTGCATTGCATCATTGTAAGACATTGCAGGGAAGCGCATGTAAAGTGCACCCACAATGTTCGGCGTTATTGGGCATCCATGGCCGCTTCAAATATGCACAAACTCACAATGTCCATCATAGTGCTCCCCGTGACCCAAGTCAGCGTTGAGCGCACATTTTCATCATTGAGGTTTATTCTCTGCTTCTCCGCTTAGGTCGTCCCTGAATGACAAAATTCTGGAGGATATTCTTTTCATCCGCTTGAATAAACAGTTTTGAATGTAGGCTGACTCATTTGCACTTCCGTCTTTCTTGGTTAACGTCAGTTAGGCCTATGGGGAGTAATCAGCTGACAGGAACGAAATTAACCGTTCCGGGAGCAATATTTTTTGGTTCTAACCGGTTCGGGAACGTCAATTTATTGGTGGAACTCAGAACCGGAAACGTTATAATTCCGTTTCTGTTCGGAACGGAACGTTTGGAAAAAAATAACGGTTCAAAGCCCTGCTTTATATGCCCTCCTGAACTTACCAACTAAGCCTGACCCTCTGCTGAATATAAACCAACCGTCAACTGCTATTTAACTACCCAGATCCCCATCCTGCCTCTGACACACTTGACACATACACACACACGCATACGCACACACACACACACACACACACACACACACACACACACACACACACACGCACACACACACACTACCCAACCCGTCCCTGACACCAGTCCCTGACACATACCAACCCGTCATCACATACTGTTTACCGTACACACACCTTTCCATCTGTGGAGATGTCACCGGGGAGTCATACTTACCACAAACCCCCCCCCACCCCCCCCCCCCCGCCATCCACTAAAATTACACCTGTGACTGGCTTTATCACCAGAAATGCATGGTGTGCACCTGGAATTGAAACTGGAGTTGGCATTCAGATAGGACCTGCCATCCTGATGAGACTGTATAAACAACGAGAACTAAACAGTTATGGATACTCAAAATATTTTACGGATGCCCTATAATCCTTTATGAATGTGTGTTTACGAAGTGTTATAAGGTGAATAAGGTCATCAGTGACAGAATGGATGACAGGAGATTCGACTGACCATTAGCTCGTTCAAAAAGTGGAGAATCCCAAGAAAGTCGACCTAAAACTTCGGGAAAGTGGGAGTGACGCAATGTCAGATCGATAATTATAGAGGTTGATCTCAGGCGGAAGTATAGAACAACGAGTTCTACCATAGAAGACTCGATTGATAAATAAAATGAAGTGAGGAACCGTCTCGTCTTCCTAACAGAACTTCACGCCACAGCTTGCATTTCTACCATAGAAGACTCAATAGACAAAATGAAATAAAAGGTATTTATTAATACACAGGGAGGCAACATTTCTCTTTGGCGCAGGTCCCCGACCTGCAGAATATAGTTTGTAAAACGGGGGGCTCATATCCTGCCGATGATGAGGCAGGGGCGAAGCCTACCCCCCATTACAGGACAGGGACCAACTGGTGACGGCGGCTCGTGGGGATAAGGCTGAAGAAGGCTGAAGCGGACCAGGGAACCAGGACATCGGGAGACGTAGGTTGAAAGAGATGGAGTCCAAGGAGACGAAGGTTGCAGGAGATGCGGTCCGAGGAGGCGTAGGTTGAAGGAGACGGGGTCCAAGGAGATGGAGGTTGGAGGAGATGGGGTCCAAGGAGACGGAGGTTGAAGGAGACGGGGTCCAAGGAGACGGAGGTTGAAGGAGACGGGGTCCAAGGAGACGGAGGTTGAAGGGGATGGAGGTGGGGCGTCGGCGTCTGCTCACTCTGATCAGCAAAGAGCGGAAACAGACAGAGACCTTTAAAACCAAGGCGTAGACATTCTATTGGCTGAAAGCTGAGGTTAAGCGAGAGACGTGGCGGGGTTCCCCATCCGGGAGCTATGATTGGATAATTAAGGCCAGTGATGAGTGTGAGGTACTGTCTCGTCTTCCTAGCAGAACTTAACGCCACAGGCATACATTTCCCGAGCTTATGTTTTGTGTGACGACACACGCATCATCAACATGGCGCCCATGCATGCAACTGACATGTAAACAGTATCATAAATGCTAAAATATCGTCTTGTAATCACTATCAACAACACCAGTTAATGTAATTAAATTGCAGATGCACATTTGACAGCAATGCTGATCTCTGACTGTTTAATTTAGCTTACTTCAGCTAAAATGATATGTTGTGGGTGTGGAGGCCCAAGTGGAGGTAAAAAAAAGAAAAGAGAACTAAAACAAAACACGCATGATTCCCGATTGTTCCGGGATCAGTGCCGTTCATGCGCCAAAGTCCAGAACTCGGTTGTCACATGAGCAGTGTCGTCAGCTGTCTCGAGAGGTCCCGAGATCGTGAAGGCACCACATGCCCATTGCAGCTGTAGCAGTCATCAACACGGCATCATCGTCTCTGTGTTGTCTTGTCTTGTGATGGATGATGGGTAAGTACAGTTCCCCAGAACACTTTTGCTCTCTACACTAGATGGATTTTGGAGAGGAATAGGACAATCTTAGAGCCTTATAACTTGCTGACTGACTATCGTTTAGGGCTTTTTACCACATACTGTGCCTGCGTTACATCACTTCAAAAGAAACGAGATGAGAGATGAAGCATCACTTCAAAAGAATGAACTTTTTTTGAAAAAAAAGGGCTTAGGCAGCCCTTGAGGTCTATCATAAATGGTCTGCCATGATTTCATGTTCCATTTTCGTTAAAAAAAAAAGCTGTGTTCTATTTTTCATTTTTTAGAAAACTAATTTCTCACAAATACAATGGGCTATGATTAAGCCAATGCTTAACATTCTCTGTGTTTGAGAAGTCAAACCAATTTCAGAGAAAATAGGCAAAGCAAATGCCAGACAATAATATGCAGTATGTGAAAACAACAACATTAATAGCACAACGGAACTAAAATTGTCAGTAGGGTGAAGAAATTATATGAACAATGTTGAAACTTCTAGGACAAAATGTCTGGTAATTATGATGAGAGTTATGATACTTTTATATCCCAGAGTGGTGATGGTATAGAGAAG
>NC_085868.1:16424476-16429902 GCF_034702125.1 Engraulis encrasicolus | reverse complement strand
GACAAAAAGTACAACATACTTTGTATGCCCTCCTGAACTTACCAACCAAGCCTGACCCTCTGCTGAATATAAACTAACCGTCAACTGCTATTTAACTACCCAGATCCCCAACCTGCCTCTGACACACAGACACACGCACGCGCACACACACACACACACACACACACACACACACACACACACACACACACACACACACACACACACACACACACACACACACACACACACACACACACGCACACACACGCACGCACACTACCCAACCCGTCCCTGACACCAGTCCCTGACACATACTGACCCCTCATCACATACTGTTTACCGTACACACATCTCTCCGTCTGTGGAGAGTCATACTTACCCCTTACCCATACTTACAAAAACGTGTGTGCACAGACACACACACACACACACACACACACACACACACACACACACACACACACACACACACACACACACACACACACACACACACACACACACACACACACACACACACACACACACACACACACACAAACACTCCCACACTCTAAAGTGTTATGATCGACATATGAACAGACACATTGACCGGGCCACCTGTCAGAAGTATGCTGTAATAGACCGATTGATATTTATTCATCTGACCTCTGGTTGTCTCACTGATCCTGCTGTTAATTTCAGGACTTTAGTCCCAAGTCCAAATATATTTAATTCAAAGAGTCAATAACCAATTCATAATATGTGTCAAGACTCAATAATCACATTTATAAAGGGATATAATGTCTTTATGATGCATAATAATGGTTGGAAATACTAGTATACTATTCATACTTGACTGGCTTCAAAGTTGTAGGTTTGGCTTGGGACATTACAATGGCAAATTGTCAGGGTATGCTATTTTTTCGTATTATGATTTTGAAAAAGTGGTGGGAACAAGCTGGTTTCATCTCAAAAGTGATATGGACATTTCCCCACCATTCACTAAAATTACACCTGTGACTGGCTTTATCACAAAAAATGCATGGTGTTCACCTGGAATTGAAACTGGAGTTGGCATTCAGATAGGACCTGCCATCCTGATGAGACTGTATAAACAACGAGAACTAAACAGTTATGGATACTCAAAATATTTTACGGATGCCCTATAATCCTTTATGAATGTGTGTTTACGAAGTGTTATAAGGTGAATAAGGTCATCAGTGACAGAACGGGTGACTGGAAATTCGACTGACCATGCCCATTACAGCTGCAGCAGTGATCACCACTGCATCATCGTCTCTGTGTTGTCTTGTCTTGTGATGGATGATAGGTAATTACAGTTCCCCAGAACACTTTTGCTCTCTACACTAGATGGATTTCGGAGAGGAATAGGACTATCTTAGAGCCCTATAACTTGCTGACTGACTATCGTTTAGGGCTTTTTACCACATACTGTGCCTGCGTTACATCACTTCAAAAGAAACGAGATGAGAGATGAAGCATCACTTCAAAAGAATGAACTTTTTGGGGAAAAAGGGGCTTAGGCAGCCCTTGAGGTCTATCATATAGTAAATGGTCTGCCATGATTTCATGTTCCTTTTTCGTTCAAAAAAAGCTGTGTTCTATTTTTCATTTTTTAGAAAACTAATTTCTCACAAATACTATGGGCTATGATTAAGCCAATGCTTAACATTCTCTGTGTTTGAGAAGTCAAACCAATTTCAGAGAAAATAGGCAACGCAAATGCCAGACAATAATATGCAGTATGTGAAAACAACAACATTAATAGCACAACAACAAAAATTGTCAGTAGGGTGAAGAAATGATATGAACAATGTTGAAACTTCTAGGACAAAATGTCTGGTAATTATGATGAGAGTTATGATACTTTTATATCCCAGAGTGGTGATGGTATAGAGAAGCCCATCAACCCCCCTAACCCCCCCCCCCCCCCCCCCCCCCCCCGTCTCTCTGTGTCGGTTTCTTCCTCACTCATAAATACATAAACATACACGCACACACACATTCACGCACGCACGCACATGCACGCACATGCACGCACGCACACACACACACACATAGCAATAAATATCCGTAAGCGTGTAGTTGAAGTGCTGCACTTAGCCGCAATTTATGGGACCCTAAAATGCACAGGATAATAGGCTGGATGAGGCTGTGTGTGTGTGTGTGCGTGTGTGTGTGTTTGTGTGTGTGTGTGTTTGTGTGTGTGTGTGTTTGTGTGTGTGTGTGTGTGCGTGTGCATGAATGTTGGCGTGCATGTTGGCGTGTGTGTGTGTGTTTCTCTGTGTGTGTGTGTGTGTGTGTGTGTGTGTGTGTGTGTGTGTGTGTGTGTGTGTGCTTGTGTGTGTGTTTGTGTGTGTGTGTGGTGTTGTGTGTGTGTGTGTGTGTGTGTGTGTGTGTGTGTGTGTGTGTGTGTGTGTGTGTGTGCGCGTGTGCATACATGTTGGCGCGCATGTTGGCGAGTGTGTGTGTGTGTGTAAGTGCGGGCCAGAGGAGGCTTTAGCAGTGGCGGCACCAGTGACCCGTCGTACAACCCTAGTGGACAAACAGTGTGGCACATAAATAACGCTCGCTTGGTTGTTTTGCTTTAGTAGGAGAGAGAGAGAGGTCTTTAGAGGCGTTTGTGTGTGTGTGTGTGTGTGTGTCTGTGCGTGCGCGCGTGTGTGTGTATGCGCGTGCGACGTGTGTGTGTTTCGCTCCAATTTAGCAGGAGAGGGAGGTCTTCAGAGGCGGGTAATGGAGCGTAGTGTGTATGAGCAGTTTAGGATGCTTTGAAGCTGTTGCTGTTGTTGGAGGCAGCTGTGACCAAATCGGGGCAGCTGTGATCTAGTGTTAAAGCGCTGGCCTTTAGATCAGAGGGTTGCAGGTTCAAATCCCACCCTTACCAGCACCATCCAAGGCACCTAACTCCATATTGCTCCAGGGCCTGTAACCATTACCCTGTACCTTGACATATAAATAACAGTAAGACACTTTGGATAAAAGTGAAAGTTAAATGTAATGTAATGTAATATAGCGAGAGGGAGAGAGAGAGAGAGAGAGAGAGAGAGAGAGAGAGAGAGAGAGAGAGAGAGAGAGAGAGAGAGAGAGAGAGAGAGACAGACAGACAGACAGATAGACGGACAGATAGACAGAAACAGAGAAAGTGATGAGTTATCGTCCAGTCGGGCGTCAAAGCACATGCACACATACCGTACATACACATAGGCCTTAATTGCACATTCACATCCTCATGCATGAGAAATAACCATCCATGTCTGAGGAAAAACAGGGCAAACCAGTATTTTATCAAACATTACTCTAACAGTACAAAAACAAGAATTTAGTCCATAACTTAACTGTATATCAGCAGTAAAATATGTCAGTATCTGAACACCGAATATATCATTATCACTAAAAGATATTTCCCTCATCTGGATCTTATATTTGAAGTGATTCGAAGTGCTCTAAATTAGCACCAGCAAACTAGCCAAATGCTGTTGAGAATTCAGTTTGGCTGGTAGAACAGAAAACATTTACTAACTACTTTGCCTGAGTGTGTGTAGCTACAAAAAAAGTAATTCATCCCCATAGCTATACACACAAATCACACACACGCACGCACACACACACACACACACACACACACACACACACACACACACACACACACACACACACACACACCTTCGATCAAAAGACAATTTTCTAATATGGCAACATATTAGACAATAAAGCTTTTTGAATCTTGAATCTTGAATCTTGAATCTCAAGTGTATGCGTGGATAGTGAAACTTTACATTTAATAGCCAAATGATAAAAAGTGAATTCATAGCCCTGCAAGCGAACCCATTTTCACATAATTTTACCTTTTCTATATTCTACATTGTACACTTTTTTCCCTTCCGCCAACATGGTGGTCATTCTTTAAAGGCTTCCCCTGGCTGGACTCCTGAAGTCTCACTTTGCCTTGTAAACATTTTTCACTATAAACCATCCGACTGAGACCACCTCAGCTGTAGAATGACTTACCTCCGCAGCTGTGTGTGAGTGTGTGTGTGCGTTTTTGTGTGTGTGCGCGTGTACAAGTTTGTGTGTGTCTCTCTGTGTGTGTGTGTGTGTGTGTGTGTGTGTGTGTGTGTGCGTGCGTGCGTGCGTATGTGTGTGTGTGTGCACTTGTGTGTGTGCACTTGTGTGTGCGCTTATGTGTGTGTGCGCGTGTACAAGTGTGTGTGTGTGTGTGTGTGTGTGTGTGTGCGTGTGTGTGTGTGTACGTGTGTGTGTGTGTGTGTGTACGTGTGTGTGTGTACGTGTACGTGTACATGTGGGTGCTGTGTTTACTCATATCCTGCTTTCCTGCTGCCGTTCCCATGGTAACTGGCCACAGCCATGAACCTCTGACCCCTAGGCCACAGTATCTTTTTTTCTATTATGGTTACGGTTATGGAGTTTGTGTATATTGTCATTTGTACAAGTCACCTTATCCAAAGACTCCAAGATCCGAGAAGACGTCCAGTTTCTCATAACAAAATCTTTGGATTACAGTTCTGTCAGAAGCACTCTGGTAAAAACTGAGAACAAAGAACACATTTTGATGATTTACTAGCTGCTTTCATTTTTTTTATTGCAACTCAATTTGTCTTTGTGGTATGACTCAAGTTCTGAGGAAGTTCCCGGCACCTCCACAATCCCCATGGATACCATTGTCGGGAACATCAGCACCTCCACAATCCCCATGGATACCATTGTTGGGAACAGAGGCACCTTCATGGCAGCTATATTCTTTCACTTTGTTGCCATAGCGAAATGAGACTGAGCAGAGACAAGAGGTGGCAGCAGCCTGGCTACCTGCGGGTGGAGTACCTTCCATTTAAACTGGAAGGGCAACAAGTCCCCCAGAACAGTGATTCTTACTGTAACTGGAATAGTTTTGTGTCCTGACCCAGCAGTCAAGAAACACTGCCCGATAACCGATTTAGGATTTAGCTTCTATCCTCAAAATATCAAGCTGTTGAACTACTCCAAACTGGTTTACAAATGAAACCTTCATGTGTCTTATTTTAAATGCAGATATTTAAAAGAAAAAAAAAAGAAGAAGAAGAAGAATATTTTATCCTAACTTCTACTTTTTTCTTTTTACCTTTTTTTAGACTCTCTGAGCAGGAAAGATTTTGATTGGAAATTAATTCTGGAATTCATGTACACATGACAATAAATATCTTGTATCTTGTATCTATCTTGTATCCTAGAAATAACCACAGAGGAAACAGCAATGTAAACAGTATGCATACACTGTAGAACAGTGGTTCTTACTGTAACTGGAATAGTCTTTGGGACCCATGCACAGGTTTCCACAAACATGACGTTGTGACCCATTTGTTTGTGATGCTTGTCGGAAAACGATCGATTTAATTTCATTATTAAAAATATAACCATGCCATTTGACAGCACACATGCCCTAT
>NC_085868.1:16401976-16409476 GCF_034702125.1 Engraulis encrasicolus | reverse complement strand
AAAGAAATGTTTCAGAAACCTCTCTGTCGAGGTGAAAATTCTGAAAGTACAATCGTTGTAGGTGTGTCAGACACTAAAACACAGTGCAGCAGTGTTTCACTATCTCCCCGCGTTTGAACCACCATGCTTGTTTAAAGAATGATAGCTTGTGTGCAGTGCACTAAATCCTGAGATTAAGGTGTGAGATGTGATCGCTGAGGTCACAGAGTTTCTTTTCATTTTTTTTCTCCCCCCTCTTACAGAACAAAAGGTTCTTTTTATTCTGCTCGGGGTATCCAGACCTGTAGTACACAGCAGAGCTATTCTTCAGCACAGATCAAAGGAGAAGAATAAAAGCAAAGGTGTCAGCAGGTTGCCTTATTCTCCCTACGAGTGAGAGCGCTTCACAACAATCATATCTCCAGATGGTATCTTACACGGTCAGCTAAAAGATATTCTGAACTCGAGCACAATATTTTTACTCTTTTCATTTTTTATATTTTTCATATTTTACAGTAAATGCATAAAAAATCACATGCAACTAGGCCTACAAAAGCCTGAAAGGCATTAAATAATTCATGCCTTGTGGATACCTCATGAAACATTTTTAGATAATAGGCAGAACTAATGAATGGAAAAATGTGTGAAACAAAACTAACATTTTTTATAATATTGTTTACAAAAGTACCTACTGATAGTACATCTAGAACTTAGTCAGAATATGATGTCGCCCCCTGTGTGTGTCTTGGAAGACTCTGTGGCTGTGTGGGTGCTCGGATGATCATACTCTTTTCACAGGCATTTTTTTTCTTTTTAAATTCATTTTTGGGCTTCTGCACCTTTTTCACTTAGAGAAGATAGTGAGAGAGACAATGGGGAGAGAGAGATGGGGAAAGATCGGGGAACAGCCTCGGGCTGGAATCGAACCCAGGTCTTCAGAATCAGGTCGTAATGGTACGACGCACTAGCCCAGCGAGCTCCATCACCCCCCATCACAGACATTATTACATATTATTATATGGTTGTGACGTCATCTGTCGAATGCTCCATTCATTTCAACGGGGCTCCCCAACGTTCGGACGTCTGTTATTTTTCGATAACGGACGGGTTGGTCTATAACAGACCGCTGTCAATGGCAACAAGACTTTTCACTGCTAAAGCGACTTTTCAACAAGACTCTAATCAGCTGCTGTGATAGACAGCACCCGTTGTCCTGGCTACCGCTGTCAATGGCAACAAGACGTTCACTGCTAAAGCCACTGGCTTGTATACAAGTCAGTGGCTAAAGCGAATGTTTCATATCACTCCGCAGGGGGTCCGGTCTTTTGTCACTCTAATCAGCTGCTGCGATAGACAACACCTGTTGTCCTGGCTAGCCTACCTAGCTGTTGCCTAGCGGTGTTCCACAACGGCACTGTTTTGTTTTGCGCAGCAAGAATCTTAACATTAAATAGGTCTAAAGAAATGTCCCCGCATGTGTGAATCATTTAAGTATATCCATATAATAAGCGGGTTAACTTTCGGCGAGTCGGTCGCTTTGTGGAATAGCAGCACTTCAGAGAGAACAAGACCCCTCCGCTCCGCGTCGGGGTCTAAAGATTCTCTCTGTCGTGCTGCTATTCCACGGTAGCGACCTTCTCGCCGAACGTTAACCCTTACTTAATGCACATGTACATGTCAGCCTCCAGTAGTCTCTGAGGCATAGGCGCGGGACCAAGGTATGCAGTGGTGCATTTGCATTCCCACTTTTGTCGCTCCCTAAATGAGACTTTCTCAACTTTTAATGCAGACATGTGAGTGGAGTTCAGCAGCACTAACATTGTTAAGAAATAAAGAATGAAGATAAAAAAATGCACCACCACTTTCCGGCACCCTTGCTCTGTGGTGGCTGTGGCTGTGGTGTGGGTGCTGGCATGCCACCAGATGGTGTGGTTTCCTCTCTCCTGTACTCTCCTCTCTCAAGGGCCCTTCAATTCACTCCAGTCCACTGCCCTGCCATTTGCCTGACTCTTCCCGACCAATATATTCTATAATGTGTCCTGTGACTCCTCAATGCGAGCTGCCATAGATATTAAAGCAATAAACGCTCTGCATTATTTTTTGAGTCCAGAAATGGAATTCTGCTCCCAGACCTCTGTGTGTATTGAGCACCACCGAGGGCCCTGCTATGCTCCTAATGCACTAATGCCAAAGCACCTCCTACAACCACTGTAATAGTACACCCACATAACCTGACATCAGAGCCGGACTTTCCATTATCAGTCCTCTAGGGGCCCCAATAGTTCCAGGAAGGGAGTTTTGAACACAGAAAGTGCAGTAAAGGTAATAAATGTAGTTCATTTTACGTAATTCATTTTTTCAACTTCATCTTTGCTTGTTATGTAGTGGTTCTGTGTTCTGTTCTGTGAAAATAAAGCTAAATTGAAAATTATCTGAAAATATGTGAATCATGTCACCATTTAACTTACGGTACCCCGATTGTCACTACTTTGAATTCCAGTACCGTCATCAGGTCGTCGCAGCAAATCCAATGGAATGGAACAGTTATGTTGTTGATTTGATTGGGCCGCAGCAGGTGAATTCGTTCCTCATTTGCATAACATTAAACTTTCTTTAATAATTTCGCTTCACTTCGCTCCTGTTCGCTTGCTTTCGCTTGCCTTCGCCTGTCTCATAGGAATGAATTGTTGGCTTCGCTTGGCTAAATTCGCGTCCATGTGTCCCTACCGTTACACTTTACTCCACTAACTGTGCACTCCTCTCCACACTGCCATGCACCATGCTGGCAGGGCCGCATTGGGGGAGAAATAGGGCCCGGGTACTTTTGGCTTAAAGGGACACTGTGTGAGATTTTTAGTTGTTTATTTCCAGAATTCATGCTGTCCATTCACTAATGTTACCTTTTTCATGAATACTTACCACCAACACCAAATTCTTTCTCCAAATCAAGTATTCATTATGACTGGAAAAATTGCACTTTTCATACGTGAAAAGGGGGGATCTTCTCCATGGTCCGCCATTTTGAATTTCCAAAAATAGCCATTTTTAGCTGGAAAAATGACTGTCCTCGGACCATACTAGAAAATATTTGTTTTATACTTAGTGAACTTTCATGTAAAGATCAAATTTGGCAATAGGCAGCCCAATTTCAATAAGCAGCATAGTTGCAGCACCTTTTTTGACCATTTCCTGCACAGTGTCCCTTTAATGGGGCTCCTCATAATTAGCAGTGCAGAACCCACTCCTGGTGGGACCCACGCCCTCGTGAGCCCCTATTTTCAGAAATGTTTCTTTACATCTCTGAAAATAGGGGCCCATGAGTGTGCGGGGGCCACCGGGAAATGCCAGCTATGCCAGATGGCCAGTCCAGCCCTGCATGCTGTGTTGTGTTGTGCTGTACCATGCCATGCCCTCCAGAAGGGTATTTCCCTGCCAGCATCACACACACCAATCACCACGCTCCCAGCAGATGTGTTCTCAATATTGCCCCCGCACCATGTAAGCAAGCACGCCATGCAGGGCATAGAAATCCATGCATCCACACACACACACACACATATGCGCGCAGACACACACACACACACACACACACACAAACACACACGTGTGCACGCATACACATGCGCGCAGATGCACACATACACGCAAACACACACGCGCGCGCGCGCGCTCGCTCGCACGCATGCGCACACACACACACATGCTCGCATGCATGGACGCACGCATGCACGCACGCACGCACGCACGCACACACACACACACCATCCCACACCATCCCACACCATCCCACACATCGCACAATGCACATAAATCCATAATCTTCTATACTGGTGCCAATGAAGACATATCCTGGCTTACCCACTCTGGCTGTGATCCACAAAAATGTTCATAATGGCTTGCATTCACAACCAGGGTTGGATTAAGATGGCCTGGAGCCCCTAGGTTACAGGCTGCCGTGGCCCCCCTCCGGAAGGCAAACTTCGCGACAAATTTACACAGACAGTATCATAATTATGAACTAGGAATTAAGGATAACATGTCTACCTGCTGTACTCAGTACGGCATGTGAATTTTTCAATATTACATCCTGTCACAATTCCGCAATTTTTCACTTTTGGTCATTCAGGAGGCCCCTGTTAGGTGAGGGGCCCTAGGCTGCAGCCATATCTAGCCTGTGCATTAATCCAGCCCTGCACACAATGTTTATATTGGCTTCATATTGGCTTGCAGTCACAACAACATGCTGATTTAGTGCTTGCGTGGTCTCCCTTCGGCGTCATCGACACATTTTCATTTTTCTGTCAACAGTGTCTTGTAAAAAGTTGAAAAGATTTGAAAAGTTTGTCTGTGATGTTTTTGTTTGTTCTGAACATGTTTATCTGTTTCTCTTGCCCCTTTTGGCTCAGCGGGACTCACATTTCCTGCATTGCTTGTGTACAAACACCTTGACGAGATCAAGAGAAAAAAATGCGGATTTGGCTGACGTGATTCATGTGTGTGAAATTGTGAATGTCTTGAAATGTTTTCAGATGAAATGTTTTATGTGTATGGTGGTTAACCAGTTTTGTTGTGAGGAGATGGCACGAGTCATAGCTGACTGAGGAAGACTGCAGGTGCTGCTGGAAAAATATCTCAGTCTCTCTCTCTCTCTCTCTCTCTCTCACACACACACACACACACACTCTGTGTGTGTGTGTGTGTGTGTGTGTGTGTGTGTGTGTGTGTGTGTGTGTGTGTGTGTGTGTGTGTGTGTGTGTGTGTCAGCAGTGACATGATTTCACTACAACGCCAAACATGGGAGGTAATAGAGGGGTGTGACTTTTAAAAACAATATTTTTCTTTCCTGCCTCCTTTCACTCAGTTTTGTTCTTCTTTTGTCTTTTTGGCTTGGCAACGTGAATTTGATTGACAAAAGCTTACAAAGCTACACTGACTGCCTTCCAAAGAATTTCTGTCATGAGTCGGACACTCTGTCTTGGTCTCGGATCTGCCAAGTCTTCCTTTACACAAGTGCTGGAATGTCAGCGAAGACTTATGTTCTAGAACACGAGGTGTGTTCTGGCACCACCTGAACCTCTTTCTACATCAGTTGAAAGGGTTGACATGTTTTCCATCAAATACAAAAAGGTTCTCTGCAAACGAGTTCCTTGGGAAATTTATTTCCTGCTATGTGAATGACATTATCAAATTGTTGTCATCAAAGTCTGTGCACGACCAGGGGCGGATCTAGCCCTTTTGGGGCCCTAGACGAAATATCAGCATGGGGCCCTCAAAAGTCATTATATGGACATACAATTCTGTGTTTTGGTGCTATTTAAGTGTTTTTTTTCTCATATATATCTTTGGTTACTTCGCATACGTGGCAATGCCTACTTTCTTGTGTGTTTACTGCAACTGGTGTGACAGTTGGGGCCCCTATGGGGGACAGATTTGGTCGGGGCCCTAGGCAATTGCCTAGGTTTGCCTAATAGTAAGTCCCCCTCTGTGCACGACTTCTGGTCAACAAGTACTGTCACTATGGTGGTATGTTCGTAATAGAAGAAACAAATGAATACTGTAAAGCTAAACCCTCTTTCAGGATACAAATATATATATATACCTGTATAGTTAATTAAATTAATGTCAATGTTAGTTGAAAATAACCTCACTGTTACAAATAAGGCCTTGATGAACGTTTCGCCATGTACAAAACCACACACATAAATAGGATTGTTTCAAAATGCCCATGACGAAATACATGATGGATAAAATATGTTATAATCCACAAATTATGCCTACCATTACAAATAGTGTGTTAAGCGTGTCACAGTAAAAATGTGGCAATCCTGGATTTGCCATCTCGAAGCGAAAACACACCGCACTTCTTGGTTGCGTCAGCCAAACGCATATAAACCTCCAGCGTTTTATGACTCTGACTGTTGTAATTCTTTAATTGCCATATTTAAACACAGCAGATTTTTTCGTGTTGTTGGTTTTTCACTGAGAACGCCCTAGTGTGCCTAGTCCCCCTGCACACTTGGTGACAAGCATTGACATGTTAAAACTTCCGCACCATTTTTGTGGCGATATACTTTACTACCAACACACTTAGATGCTGTTTCCACGTAGCGGGATATTTTTACATGTGGATTTCTTTTCTCTCCTGTTTAGGTGGAAACGTAACATGGGAATAAAAAATAAAAACTCCATTGTAACAAGTGCATTTTAGCCCCCTAAATGGGATATTTTTAAAGGCGGATTTTTTGATATGTGGATTTTAAAACTCTGTTTACGTGGAGACGGAAGGCCAAAACCAATGTGTCTTCAAAAATATCCTGCTATGTGGAAACAGCACCTTAAACTTGACACTGTGTGTGCGCTCGCTCCTCATTACCCTCTCTCCCTTCCTGAGAAGGCTGCACTGATACCTCACAATGGCCAGTCTTATTCCAAAGCCAAAACAATGAAATGGTGTTTTATATGGAAAACAAGAAGTGAACAGGCGTTCTGGTTTGCAGGCTAATTAATGATGACTGAGGAGCATTGGGCTGAGTGGGAACAGGGATGGTCAGAGAGGAGAGGAGAGAGGAGAGGAGAGGAGAGGAGAGGAGAGGAGAGGAGAGGAGAGGAGAGGAGAGGAGAGGAGAGGGTGGCTTATCTAGAAGGCCTTTGTGTGAGAAAGTCAAGCAGCACAACTATATCGCCCTGTGTGTGTGTGTGTGTGTGGGGGGGGGGTGGGGGGGGGGGGGAGGCAGATGGGGGAGGGCGGAAGCTAGGAAAGGAAAGAGTGCCAGAAAGGCAAACACTACCTCCACAGTGCTCTTCTCTTCTCTTCTCTTTTCTCCATCACTTCATTCCCCCCAACCAACCGAAGAAAAAGAAAAGAAAACGAAAAAGAAAAGGAAGAAAAAACAACAGGTCTCAAAAGTAGACCCAACACAGCTTTTGCAACCAGCTCAAACTAGACTAGGGCTGGCTCTCCGCAGCAGCAGCAACCCTCAGAGCTGAAGTCTTCTGCGTCCAGCAGGCCTGGACTGGCCATCTGGCATAGCGGGCATTTCCTGGTGGGCCTCGCGCCCTCCTGCTAATATAAACATAGTATGTCAAAAAAGCCAGTGAGAGCCAATCCCCACATCCATTCATCAGGCTTATCATCTTCTCATTGTAAAATCATTCATCATGTCATTCTTTTTTTTTCAATTTCCAGAAAACGAAACACGGAATAGAGTTCGTAATTTTTTGTAATTTATTTTTACATTTCTGAAAATAGTGGCCCACGAGGGTGCGGGGCCCACCGGTGAGTCAGTTCTGCGCCACTAATGATGAGGAGTGCCCCTTTAAGCCAAAGTGCCCGGGCCCTATGTCTCCCCCAATCCATCCCCAAGGCGTCCAGTATATAGACAAAGCCATGCCAACCCCGCTCTACTGTGTGCCAGGTTGCCTTTGGGTTTATAGTCGTCATTATTTTAACAGGTTATTTTTTTTCCCTCTGTGCGAGAGTAAGTGAATTTAATGGTGCCAGAGGGGTGGCAAACAGTAAAT
>NC_085868.1:16369476-16396976 GCF_034702125.1 Engraulis encrasicolus | reverse complement strand
CATATAAAGTGAAGGAGCTTAGGCCATATATAGTTAGATCACGCTGTCTACTCTTTACAGCTACGTTTTTTTTTTAAAGGAAAAATGACTTGTAGGGTTTCTGCAATAGTAACAATCCATGCTTGTCTTCAGAGCCAGGCTTGACAATATTATAGAAACAATAACTGTCATTACATGCACAGTTTATTATTATATAATTTATGCTATTGTGTTATATAGACAGTAGCTGCACCTCACATTGTCTACTGTAGTACAAGAAAGTGACAGTCCCATTTTTGTCATTGGGACACAGCGCAGACAACAAATTTGCCTTTACGTCTCATCATGGGCAGTCATGGGTAAGTGAAAGAAAGTGAAAGCCCATTGGGAAACTCCAACTCCCATTGTCATTGTGACACAGCACTCCACAGCACACAAGTGAACACTGCACACTGCACACAACGAAATTGCATTTATGCCTCACCCGTGCAAGGGGGCAGCCCTCAGTGGCGCCCCATGGGGAGCAGTGCGGTGGGACGGTACCATGCTCAGGGTACCTCAGTCATGGAGGAGGATGGGGGAGAGCACTGGTTGATTACTCCCCCCACCAACCTGGCGGGTCGGGAGTCGAACCGGCAACCTCTGGGATGCAAGTCTGACGCCCTAACCACTTACCCATGACTGCCCATAAAGTGGTTAGGGCGTCAGACTTGTAGCTCAAAGGTTGCCAGTTCGACTCCAGACCAGAGCAATGAACCAGTGCTCTCCCTCATCCTCCTCCTTGACTGAAGTACCCTGAGCATGGTACCAACACACATAGGGCACTGGGTTTCTATGCCAGCGACCTTGATTCAATTCCGGCCCTATACTATAAAGACAGGCATAGTAACACCATCTGCACGCTTCAACAGTGCATTGGTACCTTCACTTCTGATTTTTTCCCCCTTCCCCCTGCCCCACTAACTTCCGTCAATAAAATTGGGGAGGGAAAAGTGGCATATCAATGCGCTGTCGAAGCTTGCAGAAGGTGTCACTATGCTTTTCTTTATAGTACACACTTTCCACAGCATAGAAAAAGTTTGAATTTGCTGAAATTTGTTTTATGTCAATGGTCATATAAACCTACATAGGGGGGCCTATATTAACAGGAACAATGTAATATACTACAGTAAAATAACTACAGCACTGAAACGTACCGCTGGCCATGCTGAGTAGCTACAAATGCTAAGAGGAGTGACAGCGCGTCTGACTGACTGGGAGGTCACACAACGCTTGGAGAGGTACGCATCATCTCGTCTCACTTCTGAGAAGGACCTATTTCATTGTTAAAGTGCGGTGGTCTGTTCCTCTAAGGTTTGAAACATGCACACACACACACACACACACGCACACACACACACACACACACACACACACACACGCTCTCTCTCTCTCTCTCTCTCTCTCTCTCTCTCCCCCCCCCCAACAGTTTTAAGACTAACTGGGTCTCATTTCTTCGCACAGACGGAAACTCCCAGTGATTCACGAGAGTACCACAGTCAAGCTTTAAAAATCCACATCGGAGCAGCTGCCAAGCCCAGTCTAAACCCCAGCCCTGCCCTGCTCCTCTGGCTCTGGAGATGGAGGAGACCAGAGCCTCATGTAGGGCTGGGTAATATGACGATATATATCGTTATCGTGATATAAAAGTGTATATCGTGACCTTTCTCCTATATCGTTTATATCGTGATAGTAATTTTATCAGTTGTATACAATTGAATTTCATTTAATTACATTTCATGTTGTCACACACTATAAGTTCATGTAAGTGTAAAAATAACAATAAAAATATCCATTTTAAAGAAAGTTTGTTTTTACGACATGAAAAAATAAAAAGCAAATGAAGAGAATAACAGAACACGTATGTAATTGTGCTATATCGTGATTTACAGTGCCCTCCATTATTATTGGCCCCCCCCCGGTTGAGATGTGTTTTTTAGCTTCCAATTATTATTATTTTTCTCTAAATAATATGGGACCTTAATGGAAAAAAAGAGAAAAATCCAACCTTCAATACAAGTGCATTTATTCAGTGGGGAAAAAATCCCACATAAAGAAATAATTATTTGACATCAAATAACGTGTGTCACAATTATTAGCACCCCTGTTGTTAATATTTTGTACAACCCCCTTTTGCCAACAAAACAGCACCTAATCTTCTCCTATAATGTTTCACAAGATGGGAAAAGACAGAAAGAGGGATCTTCAGCCATTCCTCTTTGCAGAATCTCTCTAAATCATCCAGAGACCTGGGTCCTCTCCTCTGTACTCTCCTCTTCAGCTCACCCCACAGGTTCTCAATGGGGTTGAGGTCTGGGGACTGAGATGGCCATGGGAGGAGCTTGATTTTGTGTCTGGTTAACCATTTCTGTGTAGATTTGGCCATATGTTTAGGGTCATTGTCTTACTGAAAGACCCAGTGACGACCCATCTTCAGCTTTTTGGCAGAGGGCAACAGATTTTGATTTAAAATGTCCTGGTATTTCAAAGCATTCATGATGCCATGCACCCTAACAAGCTTCCCAGGGCCTTTGGAAGCGAAACAGCCCCACAGCATCACTGACCCACCCCAATACTTCACAGTGGGTATGAGGTGCTTTTCAGCATGCGCATCTTTCGTGGCACGCCAGACCCACTTAGAGTGTTTGTTGCCAAAAAGCTCAATCTTGGTCTCATCTGACCAAAGCACACGGTCCCAGTTGAAGCCCCAATACCGCTGGGCGAACTCCAGACGTTTGCGTTTATGATTGTGGGTGAGGAAAGGTTTTCTCCGTGCATGCCTCCCAAACAGCTTGTTGGCATGTAGACAGCGCCTGATGGTTGATTTGGAGACTTTGTGACCCCAGGATGCTACCATTTGTTGTAATTCTGTAACAGTGAGCTTTGGAGATATTTTGATTTCTCTTACCATCCTCCTCACTGTGCGTGGTGGCAAAATAAACTTGGGTCCTCGTCCAGGCTTGTGTACCACTGTTCCAGTTGTTTTGAACTTCTTAATTCTTCCTCTCACAGTAGATATGGGCAGCTGCAGTTGAGTGGCAATCTTCTTGTAGCCTCTGCCTGACCTGTGAAGGTCGACGCACATCTGCCTCACTTGTATGCTGTGTTCCTTTGTCTTTCCCATGTTTAAGAGTGGATAAGAGAAATGGCCTTGGTGTCACGTCATATTTATACCCCAGGGAAACAGGAAGTGATGAATTACTAATTAAATGTTCCTACATACTCTGGTAAACTTTGTAAACTACTGTAGAAATGACAGAAATGCTTCAATTATATTTATTTCCTGGGAATTGTTAAGGGTGCCAATAATTGTGGAACAGGTGATTTAATGAAAAAGAATTATTTTTTAGTCAGGGATTTTTTTTATTTTCCTACAATTCATTTGAGTTGAAGGCTACATTTTCCTAAAATTTTCAGTGTGACAGTATTCTTCTGCAATAAATACTGAATTTATTTTAAGGCTTTTAACACATCTCAACCAGGGGTGCCAATAATTATGGAGGGCACTGTATATCGTTATCGTCATATAAAGTAATCCATTTCATGATATAGGTTTTTTCCCCCATATCCAGCCCTAGTTCGACTGCTATTTTTCAATTCTACTCTCTCCCAGGCTTTCGCTGGGCCCAGGACAAAGCCACCTGAAAGGGCCACGTACCTCAATACATGTGTAATGGCAACCCAATACTGGGCCCCCCCTATCTCCCTGGGCCCAGGACAATATAGGCTTCTCCTTTGTCACCCCCCTGTCGGCTGGCCTGACTTTCTCTCTCTCTCTCTCTCTCTCTCTCTCTCTCTCTCTCTCTCTCTCTCTCTCTCTCTCTCTCTCTCACTCACACCTCCCAAAGCCTTCTAATGACAACACAAATCACACATATAGCCTACTGCACTCATCCCTTGTTTGAATGAAAACTTGCTCAAGTGCAATTTAATCCAAACTTGGACTAGTAAATTTGACATGAGGGTACACTGGAACCCTACATTTTCATGTTCATACCCGGTTTGCACTTTTTAGTCTGTCCTCTCTATGTCTTCACATTGACCCTACCTAACCTTATTAGTGTGTGTGTGTGTGTGTGTGTGTGTGTGTGTGTGTGTGTGTGTGTGTGTGTGTGTGTGTGTGTGTGTGTGTGTGTGTGTGTGTGTGTATGCGTGCGTGTGTGTGCAGGCCCATTGACATGGGGAGACAAAGGGGTATGTTGTCCCGGGCCCAGGGAGATAGGGGTACCAGAATTGGGTCCCCATTACATTATATTGATTGGGTAGGGAGCCCTTTCAGTTGATTTTGTCCTGGGCCCAGCAAAAGCTGTCAGCGACCCTGTGTGTGTGTGTGTGTGTGTGTGTGTGTGTGTGTGTGTGTGTGTGTGTGTGTGTGTGTGTGTGTGTGTGTGTGTGCATGCACATGCGCATGGTCTGCTTTGCCGTTCCTCTACTTCTAGTTTTACAGGCATGTTGCTTACATAAACAAATGGTCAGAAGAGAACATCCCAGGTGAGGGAGGGCGGGCAGACCTACCCGACAAGCAGGTGACTGCTCACATCAGCACAAGCACGTCCACACTGTCGGCTGAGACTAGACACCTGAGCTTCCAGGAAGCAACACCCTGCAAAATGTTCCAACAACAATAGAAAGGCTAAGGGTGGGGTGGGCCGGGGGATATTCTAACAAGGTGGTTCACTTCACCTGAACACGAAACAAGTAAAACTCTTAATGGGAAAATAAACCATGTGGGGTTTGGGGATTTCGTTGTTGTCTGTTTCTAGAATGGTGAAGACACCAGCTTATTTTTTTTCTAAATTGGTGACTAAACCACTCTCGGAATCACCACACACTAGATACGCTTTTGAACTGTAAACTATGCTTTAAGTAAAGTAATCTGAGATCATGGTTTGTTTTCTATTTTGGCTGTTGCAATGTGCATTAGGCTATTACCCTACTTTTATAAACGTTCAGTATGGATTTTTTTTTTCATTGTATCGCCTACCGAACAAATACCAGATGAATGTTACCGGTAAATTCTCCTATATAAAGCAAATATACTCATACAATCTAAGAAACTGTGATTTTGTTGGTGCGCGTCAGCTGTCGTGCAATAACTGCACTCTAATAGCATATTTATTACAAAGCCATGTGTGTGGCTCAGGCTACAGTTTGCGCCTGTAACCGAACGAGGGGGTTGCTGCTCTCCAATCGAGATTTCGACGCACTACGGCGCACGCAGTGCACATAATACACTCGGTCAGCCTTAAAAGCCTTTCTTCGCTATTTCCTCATTTTCTACCAATCGCAGGAATTCAACCTTACCAGCTCCTGCGTGCTGTGTGGTGTTACGGCGCTTAGGATTGGTCTACGATTCTCAGCGAAAACAGCCCCTGAGATCTCAGGAAGAGTTTGTTTGGAGGCACTAGAGAGTGACAGCTTGAAAAAAAAACTGAAAGGAAGGGAGAAAAATTGCTCTGATCACGCCATTGCTATCCGCAGACGAATACGACAACTTTACAAAACTTTTGACATTTCAGCAGATTTGGATTTATTCACTTTTTGGTGTTTTGGGAAACGACATACAGCGGAGGACACGATACTTACACTTTCCCGGAATAACGCCTTTTGGGGGATTTTAACTTTGGTTGGGATGTCCTTGTCTTTCTTTGAGTGAAGTGGAACTTACAGAATAACCATAATCTTGTCGATACAGAACTATAACTGTCACGATGATGGCGAACACGGGAATATACGCCGCCAAGAAGCGCAAAAAGCCTGTACAGAAAATGTAAGTGTTTTCTCTCAGATCATGTTGGTTTGTGGCAGTGCACAGAAGTCAGAGAAACACTACAACTGAAGTTGCAAGCATGTATCGAAGTGGGTCCTCTGTGCAATAAGAAGCCGGTATATTAGCAACAACGTCATTATTTAATAGCAAGATGTGACATAGAAACGCGTCTTTTCATAGTGCAGGTTATAATGAACTTGGGCATATTGACATCCAAGGGTACTTAAAACACAACACAATACCATTCTTTGCTACATTCACGTTTTCCCCGTGGAGGCGTATGAACTGAAAGTTAACAACAAATATCGTTATGAAGTCTTTGCCAATAGGCTAATGCTTTAATGTGTAGAGAGACCATGTGCAGTGAGGAAGGCTTTCCTCGCCGAAACAGTCGTTCTAGTAAGTAGGCCTAGGCCAGTGATGTAGTCTACTTTTTATGGTGGGTATACTGTATATTTGAGATTATTTTGAAGTGGGTATACTGTGCCATTCAAAACAATGGATCAATCGATTTTAAGTGGGTATACTGAAATCCCTGAAATTTAGAAGTGGGTATAGGCTACTATACCCGCGTTCTACGTAGACTACACCACTGGCCGAGGCTATAGCTTATAAAAACCTTTCAAAAGCCTTCTGTTCAAAACAACAACCGTGTATTAAGTAATAAAGATGGTTAATAACTCGTTTATAAAAGTCGATTATTCCGGTGGCCAAATAAGAGAACAAAGTTGCACAGTGAATGTCTGAGGCTACTGTGCCTTCCCGTCTAGCCTACCCGGGCAGACGTCGCCCTGTACAGTACGAGCTTCTCCGATTTGCCGTAGGAAACATGGCAGAAAGTGGGGCCTACTGGCTGCGTTAAATAACAAAACAAATGTTCTTTATATTAACTTTTGCCCATGAACAGTGTTTATTAAGTTAAGGAGAATGCATTGCGTGAAGAAGTAGCTCGTCTTAAGTTTCGGGAGTTACCTTAAGATTTGGTAGTGGTGTATAGTTTTGGTCTGGCATGGAAATAGTACTCTTGCATTAATCATAATCAAGTTGAGAGTTGGCGGCGCTCTCACGCGATGCTTACAGGAGGGAGGGGCGAGTTGGGGGGAGCTGGCCCGAAGTATGTTATTGTAATCTGATATACGGTTTTTTCTCCTTATGAGAACACAATTTTTTGTCTTTCCTTCTTTTTCCCCTCAAATTAACATATTTTTAAGTCACGCAAACTGTTACGCAACCGTGGTCGTTGGCAGAATGCGGCGGGCCTCTTTTCTGTTGTTGGAGCTTGTTAATTCACCGTCCGCAGAAACTTTCGACGAATAGATGGCGCGGGAGTTTACAGCTGCAAACAGGAATGAACCATTTAAAGACTTAAACATTTGGATGGTTATCGGAAAGAGTGAAAGCCAGATTTTGGCACAATTTATTAAGTTATCCATGGTTACCTTTTTGACGTTTTACATCCATCAGAATTCGAGACTTGACCTTTTTTGTTTAACTTCTCAATCAAGTTTATGTAAGGGGGAAAACTTGGAGCCATGACAAGTTTGACCTGTTTTTCGTAACACGATGTGTTTGTGTCTCGGCATGTTAATGTAGTGAGCCTTTTTGTCAATGACTTTTTAGGCGCTGGCGTGAAGTGCATTAGAGTTCATTTCTCTATTTTTACGCACGCCAGCTGAAGTTTACGCACAGCTTTGTGTGCCTCTTTGTGCAGCTTGTCTCTCAGCAATGACGAGTGATAGACTAATTACAAAAGGCCGTGAAGGCCACAGCTGATACAGAATTGATTTGTCCACCGTTTGTTGATAGCCACAGGAGGGCTGCCTGCCTGGACAAATCGAATGATATTTTATTTATATGTGCGACCCCCTAGTCACTATCTGAGCTATGCTGCCCATTCAAGCCCGGGCAGAACATGAATTATGGCCCACCTCTACCTCCCACCCTATACCCGTTAACAACTCAATCAGAGTTCAGTGTGTGTGTGTGTGTGTGTGTGTGTGTGTGTGTGTGTGTGTGTGTGTGTGTGTGTGTGTGTGTGTGTGTGTGTGTGTACGCATGCACGCAACAGCATTGCTGTCACCTGGAAAGATAAGAACAGCTCCAGCACAATGGCTGCTCTCATTTTGAGCTGACAAGCACACCCCATGTGCTGCACTGCCGCCAACAGAGGCTAGAGAGAGAGAGAGAGAGAGAGAGAGAGAGAGAGAGAGAGAGGGAGAGAGAGAGATAGGGAGATAAATAGAAAGAGAGAGAGAGAGAGATAAAGAGAAAGCGGGAGAGCGAGAGAGAAGGGAGAGAGATAGAGAGAGGGAGGTAGAGAGAGATAAAGAGGGAGAGAGAGAGAAATAGAAAGAGAGAGAGATTTGAAGAGAAAGAAGGAGAGAGAAAGGAATAGAAAAAGAGAGAAAGAGATAAAGAGAAAGAGGGAGAGAGAAGGGGGAGAGATAGAGAGAGAAATAGAAAGAGAGACAGAGAGATCAAGAGAAAGAGAGGGGAGATAGAGAGAGAGAAATAGAAAGAGGGAGAGAGAGAGGTTGGAGAAAAGAGAAATAGAAAGAGGGAGAGAGAGAGAGAGGGAGGGCTGGCTTGACTCGCCTCATTCCCCCTGCGAAAAGCCGTCTGCGCAGGAACACAAAGGGAGCATTGAGAGCGGCATGTAACTGGACTCCAGGCCAGGCAGCGCTCATGGAATGCTTTAGAATTATGCACCCAAAAAAAGATGGTGGTGGGTTGCGGCGGTACAGGGTGTGGGTGGTGGAGTGGGGGTGGTGAAGGGGTGTACGGGTCATCAAGAAGGAGAGGCAGTCATTGGAAAAGTGTTTAGGGCGTCAGACTTGTAGGTTCAAAGGTTGTCGGTTCGACTCCCCACCTGCCAGGTTGGTGGTGGGGGAAGTAATTAACCGATGCTCTCCCCCATCCTCCTCCATGACTGAGGTATCCTGGGCATGGTACCGTCCCACTGCGTTACTCCCTTTCGGGCAGCATTGGGGGCTGCCCTCTTGCACGGGTGATGCATAAAATGCCATTTCGTTTTGTGCAGTGTGTACTTGTGTGCTGTGGAGTGCTGTGTCACAATGACCATGGGAGTTGGACTTTCCCAGTTGGGCTTTTGGCTTTTGCTTTTAAGTTCGCTCCCCTCACCTCTACATATACCCTCTCGCTCCCTTCAGTGTCTCACTCACTCTTACCTCAATCCCTCTCAGCTAGTGTATATCCACACCTCAAGTGTAAACTACGCTACACAACACTACAGGAACGTACGTACACACACACACACACACACACACACTAGGGGTGGTACGGTTCACAAAATTCACGGTTCGGTTCATATCACGGTGTCAAGGTCACGGTTTTCGGTACTCTACGGTTCTTTTTTTTAGTTCATGATAAATGGTGCACTGGGAATATGAAACAATATTTATATGACTGCAGTTATAAAGTGATGTATAGGCTTATTGTATGTGAAAATGGTGTGATTTTAATTGTGTCATCCTCTGATTGGTCTTATACGCTAATGTTTTAATCAGAGAGACTGGATAAGATACTCCTAGAATGTCTGTTTTACATATTTTTCTGGGCAGTACATGAATTGCGGTTTGCGACGGATTGCACGGTTCGGTTCGGTATGTGTGTGAATTGTACGGTTTCGGTTTTCGGTGCGGTTTGTGCCATCCCTAACACACACACACACACACACACACACACACACACACACACACACACACACACACACACACACACACACACATTACACATTACAAACACACACTACTCAAGGACACACAAAAAAAGTACATACGCACAGAGTGAAAGTGCATACACATATCCGACAAGTTGGTGGAAAAAATAAACAGAAAGTTACAGGCCTAAACGCCTCTCTGTGTGGGGCCCCCCTCTCTATCATCTCACTAACAATAGAAGCAGGTCAGAGAGTGTCAAACCCTATCACTGGACTGACACTGTGGATGCTGATTTATGACTTGGGAGTGGTGTGACTGAGAAGTGGTGTGTGTGTGTGTGTGTGTGTGTGTGTGTGTGTGTGTGTGTGTGTGTGTGTGTGTGTGTGTGTGTGTGTGTGTGTGTGTGTGTGTGTTTGCGCACATGCGTGTGTGTGTGTGTGTGTGTGTACGTATACATCTGTGTTAAGGTCTGTGTATCTGTGTGTGTGTATGTTGTATGTGTGTGTGAGTGTGCGTGTGTGCGTGTGCGTGTGTTGCTCTGGCATGACGATGGTGATGTCATTGTGTACTGCCTGGCTTGCTGTCTCTCCTCCCCGGTGCTCCTCAGCCTGGTGTTTTGAAGACTGCTCCCCTGGGTAAGGTGCTAAGCCCTCTTCGCTGAAAAACATGCCTCATGGAGAGAGAGAGAGAGAGATAGAGGGAGAGAGAGAGAGAGAGAGAGAGAGACAGAGAGAGAGAAAGAGAAAGCGACAGAGAGAGGGAGGGAGGTATAGAGAAACAGAGAAACAGAGAGAGAGAGAGAGAGAGAGAGAGAGAGAGAGAGAGAGAGAGAGAGAGGGTTTGAGCGAAGGCAGACAGAGAGAGAGAAAGAGAGAAATAGGAAGAGAGGGTGAGAGAGAAAGAGAGAAATAGGAAGAGAGGGTGAGAGAGAGAGAGAGAGAGAGAGAGAGAGAGAGAGCTCTGTGTTGCAACATGGGAGGTCTGACTGAGCACAGTCTATTTGAAACATGAACCGAAATCCAAACAAGATAGCTGTGAATTATTTGTTTTCGCCAAAGAACAATCAATAACCATACACCTCGACATATACACCATTGTTAAACATGTATTACTAGGTTTTTTTATGCTTTCATGTGCAATTGCCATCTTTAGTTCTCCGTCTTCAGTTCAAGCGAATAAAAGGTCAGGTCTTTTCACCCTCGACCTGTTGGGATATAAACATCTCAGCTTAATCATCATTAGTTTCCATCGTTGCCTAGTGACACAGAGAGAGCAGTCCCTCATGAGTCTGAGTCTGTACTGTAGTTGGACTCGTAATATTAGCATTAGCTCCGGGCTAACACACAGACACACACACACACACACACACACACACACACACACACACACACACACACACACACACACACACACACACACACACACACACACACACACACACACACACACACACACACACACACACACACACACAGACTCATTGAGAGATTGGATTGGACTGTGTTGGCTAGATGCAATTACAGTAGAAGTGAGAGGTGTAATGAACAGCCATATTTTTATAGTTTTGGAGTGTGTGTGTGTGTGTGTGTTTCTGTATGTGAATGTGTGTGTGCCCATGAATTAAGTGCACATGTGTGCGTGTGTGTATATGCACATGTACTGTATGTCAATATGTAATAAGTGTGTGTGTGTGTGTGTGTGTGTGTGTGTGTGTGTGTGTGTGTGTGTGTGTGTGTGTGTGTGTGTGTGTGTGTGTGTGTGTGTGTGTGTGTGTGTGTGTGTGTTAGTTTTGTGTGTGGGTGGTGCGTAGGCCTACATTACACGGGAGGCGCTGAGTTGTCTGGAGCAGTCAGCGGTGGATGTGCCCAAGTGGAAAAAACACAATTGTGACAAGCAAAGCACAGCCTTGACCCAGATACTGTACCTCCCTGCTCCCCCATTTAAACCAAGCCCCAAGCCCTGGCCCCCAACCCCCCTGGCACCCGACTCCCACACTGGCTCTACAGCCAGGGTTGCCAGATCTGACCGCTCGAATGAGAAATATCAATATCACAATTATTTCAGTCAATATTGATATCATGATTTTGTTGGGCGGAGTGGGAATGTTTTGTGCTTAGCAACTTTTTTGGCAGTGCAGAGAAATGAAAAAAGTATTGTTTCAAATCGGTATTGTGAAATAATTATTGTTTGACAGCAAAATTGATATCACAATATAAATTCGATATATTGCACAGCCCTATTGCCAGATGTGACTGATGATTTCCAGCCGCCCAAAATGCTCAAAAAACTCCAGAGGAGCACTTAATCCAGCCCGAATTTGAACTAAACTCTATTTATTTCTAATCTAAGACGATTAATTCTACAGAAAACAACCCACAGACTGCAGATCATCCTTAACCCCTTAGCGAAGAGCCTATTTTATAACCTTACTGTCACCAAAAGTGTAATAATAGTTATGTCTTAATCTGTTACTTAAGGCTTTTGGTGCTGTCATAGCAGTATTGTTAAGATGCAGTTTGCTTAGTATTTTCATCAAATAGTAAATAAGCCCGCCGGTGACCCCATCTGCAGTAAGAGTAGGGCTGGCACATTTCAGTGGTGAAAAAAACCGGGACACATAGACCGACAAGCGCAAAACGTGAATGATGGGGTAATATGAAGACGTGCGTTATAAAAAACTGGGACAGTTATTCCATTTACCTGGACAGACCATAAAAACCAGGACAATCCAGGAAAAACCTGGACATGTGGGAACACTAAATAAGAGGCTACCATCCCAATTGGGTGGGAGGGAAACGGCCCAATCTGGCAACACAGTCCCTGGCTCTGCCGCTAACGTGGCTGCACTTGCAAAACTGAGAAAAGCTCATTATTAAAAGTGCTTACGGCCATTAGCCAATAAGAGGGTTATTGTTGGCAGCCGCGACCTGCTGGATTAAGACGACTTTGATACCCCCAACCCAACCCCAAGGGCCAAGGGCCAAGATGGAGAAACCTCTTATGCACTTTTAATGGGGAATATTGACGTGTGGAAACTTTAACGAATCGCTGACCCGCAATTAGCAGTGGCAAGTTCGCTCTATAGGTTATAGCTCTATTCAACTTCTCTCTCTCTCTCTCTCTCTCTCTCTCTCTCTCTCTCTCTCTCTCTCTCTCACACACACACACACACACACACACACACACACACACACACAGACACACACACACACACACACACACACACACACACACACACACACACACACATCAGCTTAACGTGGATGTACAGTATTTGTGCTATACAATGATCAGAGTGTTTACTAACATTTCCCAAGCTCTTTACGTTAAGTCCGGATTGGTTTCCGCCCAGCACAAACTAGCCATAGTGGGAACGGCGCACTACGAATACCACCTGGTCTTACCTTACTACCCTGTAACTAGGGGTGTAAATCACAGCCTTCATGACAATACGATACGGTATCGATTTCTTAAATCAGGGATTCGATTTTTTTCGATACTTAAGAATTCCCCACGATACGATGCGATTCAGTTCGATTCGATTTTTTCCAATTACTTTTCCACTACTATTGTGTTATGGAGCTAGGGCATTGCACAGGGGCCAGCGATTCGATTCTTTTCGATTTTTAAGAATGCCCCACGATACGATGCGATTCCATTAAATCGCCGGCCGATACTTCCGATACATCGATACATTTCGATTTTATTTACATCCCTACCTGTAACTAATTTCCTTGCTAACGTGGAGGGAGATGTGAGCTGACTGGACGTTTACAGATGGCAATGCCAGGCTACTATGAATGAAGCAGATCATATACTGTGTAGTACTGCATGTATTGATGTGCAGTGCTGCTCTCTGGGGTGATTGGTTCAGGATAAATAGTGGCGAGATAGAGTTCCACAGATGGAGCCAATTTGACTTTTATTACATATCGTGTGTGCGTGTGTGTGTGTGTGTGCGCGTGGGTGCGTGCATTCGTGCGTGGATGTGTGCACACTCCTTCGTGCGCTTGTGTGTGTATGTCTGTGCATGCTTGTACTGTATGTTTGTGTGTGTGTGTGTCTGCACAAGTGTGAGTGTTTGAGTGTGTGTGTGTGTGTGCGTGCGTGCGCGCGTGTAGGCTATGTGTTTGTGTGTGTGTGTGTGTGTGTGAGAGAGAGAGAGAGAGAGAGTGTGTGTGTGTGTGCGTATGTGTGTGTGTGCGCGTGCACGCCGTGTGTGTGTGTGTGTGTGTGAGAGAGAGAGGGTGTGAGAGTGTGTGTGTGTGTGTGTGTTTTGCCTTCTTGATCAGAGCCAGATGGTGGTGGGGTTCCAGGGGAGGTTATCAAGGGAGACACAGTGCCCCCCCCTCCCCAGATTAATATCACTGCTGGGGGAGACTGCACTCCCCTCCACTCACACAGTCCTGTAATGCAGCATACAGCATAACTCAAACAAAGGCAGCCCATACTCTACTCCCATACACTCAGTGAACTTGCTGCCTCTGAGCATGTTTTGTGTGTGTGTGTGTGTGTGTGTGTGTGTGTGTGTGTGTGTGTGTGTGTGTGTGTGTGTGTGTGTGTGTGTGTGTGTGTGTGTGTGTGTATGTACACATACAGACACAGGCATACACATGTGTGCACACAGACACGCAAACACTCAAAACACTCACGCCTGCACGCACGCATGCACGCACTCACGCACACACACACACACACACACACACACACACACACACACACACACACACACACACACACACACACACACAGGGGCCCCTTGAACACTTTTTCGTATTTCAAGAGGGCGATTAGGGAGCCCTTTAGCAAGGCATACACAAGAATGAAATAATTTGACTTATTCCTTGAATACTTGCATGCTTAGAGTATATGGAATAATCTCGTGTTTTTAGGGGGATGAACAGTTTTGTCAAGTTTAACCCTCTTACTAGGGGTGGGCGACATGACGATATTAAATCGTGAGTTGTGAAATCGAGTATAAGATCGTCTCGTGGAGAAGTGGAGAAATCGCATAGACAGTCTTGCAGTGAGGATGTTTACTATCAGTTTCACAGTGATTTTTACTCACTTGTGTTGTTGTCTTCACTTTTATTCTTTACATTATTGTATTCCAATTGTGCATTCTATGAGAGCAAATTACAAATGGCAAGTATATAAAATACCTGTCGAAATCGAAATATTATGTTAACAAATGGTGATATGACATTTTTTCCATATGGCCCACCCCTACCCCTTACCTGCAGTAAGAATAGTATCCATGTGTGTTTGTTTTCCTTTCACTGCATGTTTGTTATGCTCTTTTGTCTGGTCTGCACAGTATTTTGACTCAAAAGTTGTCAGGCCTGCTGTTATTGCCCAGGGCCGAGAACTCTGGATGGACAGGGGGTTGGGGTTGTGTGTGTGTGTGTGTGTGTGTGTGTATGTGTGTGTGTGTGTGTGTGTGTGTGTGTGTGTGTGTGTGTGTGTACACGTGTGTGTGTCTGCGTGCATTCTGCTTGCATGTGTGCGTGTGTTTGTGTGTGTGCGTGCATTCTGCCTGCATGTGTGCATGTGTGTGTGTGTGTGTGTGTGTGTGAGTGCATGCGTGCGTGCGCGTGTGTGCGTGCGTGCATTCTGCCTGCATGTGTGCGTGTGCGTGTGCGTGTGCGTGTGTGTGTGTGTGTGTGTGTGTGTGTGTGTGAGTGCATGCGTGCATGCGCGTGTGTGTGTCCGTGCGTCTGTGCGTGTGTGTGAAGGGTGGGGAGTGGTGACGTGTTCAAGAGGGTAGAGCACAGGTGTGTTTAGGTTACTCTACAAGTGTGTGTGTGTGTGTGTGTGTGTGTGTGTGTGTGTGTGTGTGTGTGTGTGTGTGTGTGTGTGTGCATTAGTGCGTTTGGTTAAAACGTCCTTTAACGTGTTGGAGCCTGTGTGCTGGAGAACAATGCGAGGGCCATATGTAATGTATAGCTGACATTCTTATACCCAGACTGACGCATACTGAATTAAACACAGGGGCAGGACAGCCAGGGCAGCCGCCTGGCAGTAAAGTGTGACGCAGGGGAGACGACAGGGCGGGGGACAAAGAGGTCTGTTGTCCTTGACCCAGGGAGAGAGGGGCCCCAAAATGGGGTCCTCATTACATTGCATGTATTGGATTAGGGGGCTCTTTCAGCTGACTTTGTCCTGGGCCCAACAAAAGCTGTCAGCGGCCATGGCGTGGCGTATACTGAATTAAACACGGGGGCAGGACAGCCGCCTGGCAGTAAAGTGTGGCTAGATGCCTAACTCAAGGCCATGCCATCCACAGACGCAAGGGTAGATGGAGTACGCTTATATTATTCACTTCTACACTGGATTTGTGGGGTGGTAGTGGGCTGGGTGGTCTTTTCTCCTCTCCTTTCCTCTCCTCTCCTCTCCTCTCCTCTCCTCTCCTCTACAATCCTCTCCTCTCCTCTACAATCCCGTCTCCTCTCCTCTCCTCTACAATCCCGTCTCCTCTCCTCTCCTCTCCTGTCCTCTCCTGTCCTCTCCTTTCCTCTCCTCTCCTCTCCTCTGCTTTTCTGTCCTGCCTCCCTTAACCTTCTTTTACCAGTAAATCCCTTCTCCTCTCTCTTCTCCTCTCCTCTCCTCTCCTCGTGCCTCCTCTCCTCTCCTCTCCTCTTGCCTCATCTCCTCTCCTCTCCTCTCCTCTTGCCTCATCTCTTCTCCTCTCCTCCCCTCTTGCCTCCTCTCCTCTCCTCTCCTCCCCTCTCTTCTCTTCTCTTCTGTTCTCTTCTGTTCTCTTCTCTTCTCTTCTCTTCTCTTCTCTTCTCTTCTCTTCTCTTCTCTTCTCTTCTCTTCTCTTCTCTTCTCTTCTCTCCTCTTCTCTTCTCTTCTCTTCTCTTCTCTTCCCTTCTCTTCTCTTCTCTTCTCTTCTCCTCTCCTCTCCTCCCCAGCCTCTTTTTCTCCTCCCCTTCTCCTGAGGATTCCCGCCGGTTGCAGAATGAACAGTTTGGGTTTTGAAATCACAATTAATGGGAATGCCGTGAGGCCTTGGATGTAATTCGTGTGGAATGTGCAAAACAACAGTTTGCTCAGTAATTCCTAATGACCAAAAAACCCAGTTTGATTTGCCAGGCAGGCAGGCAGGCAGGCTGCAGTGCAGGAGCTAAGGCGATCAGGCTAATTTAACAGCACTGGTTATTGAGTTACAGCTGTTACTTTGACACACCCTGCTCAGTGTACTCTACTCTGTACGTGTGTGTGTGCGTGTGCGCGCATGTGTGTGTGTGTGTGTGTGTGTGTGTGTGTGTGTGTGTGTGTGTGTGTGTGTGTGTGTGTGTGTGTGTGTGTGTGTGTGTGTGTGTGTGTGTGTGTGGGCGCATGTGTGCATGTGCCTGCGCATATTGGACAGATAGGTGGTTTCCTTTGGCTTTTTGGCACAGAAATAGATATCCAAAATTGACGCGAAACAAACAATATCCTTTTGGTTTTGATTTGATCTATCTATCTATCTATCTATCTATCTATCTATCTATCTATCTATCTATCTATCTATCTATCTATCTATCTATCTATCTATCTATCTATCTATCTATCTATCTATCTAGCCTATCTATCTATCTATCTATCTATCTATCTATCTATCTATCTATCTATCTATCTATCTATCTATCTATCCAGGTTTTGGTCTTTGTAATGAAGGCTTTATTGTAGCGCTTGATTTGTGTAGCTCCACTGCTGCTTCCGTTTTGATGCATCCAAACCTGCAGACCGGCATTTCAGTGCTGCCCTCTAGTACACTTTGAGTCTGCAGTACAGTCTGTGTCTGTTTTGTTTCCCATCATATGGTTATGTTTCTATAGCTCAACCGGTTGAACCAGCGCTGAGGAATAATAACAGGGCCATATGGGCATTAAAGCATGCGGTGAGAAAGCATGTGTGTGTGTGTGTGTGTGTGTGTGTGTGTGTGTGTGTGTGTGTGTGTGTGTGTGTGTGTGTGTGTGTGTGTGTGTGTGTGTGTGTGTGTGTGTGTGTGTGCGCGCGTGTGTGTGTGCGTGCATGAAGCCCTACCACATTTTTGTTACATTTGCCATTCACTAAATCAATTACTTCCCGGTAAGCACAACTTATGAATGAGAGCTTTTGTCAAGTCACTAGACAAGCAAAACACGCACATGGCCACTTGTAGGTTTATAGAAAAACTACACAACAAAACCTAAACATTGAAAAGCATTTCCCTCAAGATCCTTGTGTGTGGAATCTTTCTACCGTATGGAAGTGTTGCTGAAAATGTTGGAAATCGTGTGAGACCTGGCGGGGGTATTCCAAGCGCATGGTTGAGTGATAAACCTGTCTAAGTTAACGTGGAGGAAAATAGGCTAATAGATTGTCCACGGGTAATGAAAATTAAGAAAATGAGGACTACATGCTCTTCTATTAGATGATTTACCAAGGTTAACTTAAACTGGTTTACTACTCAGCCAAGTTCTTGGAATACTCTCCTGGAAGTGACCCGAATCAAAACAACAAACAAACAAAACAAAAGAAAACAAAGCAGTCTTCCAATCGGCAAGGTGTCCTTATGTGATCCTGGCTTGTCAGCTATGTTATAAGGTATTATACCATGGCACTGCATTGGTATCTGATGCAGATTCAGTTCATTAGCAGGTCTACTGTTTGCAACTGATTGTTGGAGAAGGAAATGTTTGACGAAACAAGTCAACGCCTCTGCAAAACGAGTCAATGCCTCTGCAAAGGCGGCTAAAGCTTTGTTGTTCCTATAACTACCAGGACGCCCCCTGGCAAGGAGCTCTGTTTACAACTGTTATGCAAGCGTTGATCATGTTTTGTTAGCTTTGACTTGCCTTGAGCTCAGTGTAGACCTGCATCTGTGATTCTGAATACAGCTATTGCATTTCTTATTCTGCACGGTGTTATGTAACCCAGACGGTGTCTGCTTTTGTAATGCTCTTGCCATGATAGGATGTAAGACTTTGTGCACCAAAATAAAAAAAACAACTCTAAGAAAAGGTGCTGAGTGCTCAAGTCATCTCTGGGTCTAGTCGCTGTGAAGTATCCCAGTTTGTCTTGAGGATGTAGGACTGTCTTGAAGTTAGTAGGGTTATTCCGTATGTAAGATGGACGTAATACATAATTAATTGATCAAAAGACTTGTGTTGTTGGTGCACCATCTGTGCATTTTACACAGGGGATTTTAACATTTGTTATTTCATTGTTTTATGAATAGGGGCAAGCAACAATGCCTTCCTGTTTAATCTTTGAGTAAAGTTTCTGTCTTCAGGATTTCGTTCCCCCACACTTATATTTGAGTGACCAATTCGAAATAGAGATTTTCGCAGTTCAAACAAAATTCTCATCCATTGCAAAGGGAATGTAGATGATGAATTTTGAGAATGTCCATACGCTTTGCACAATGTAAAAATCGTCTTAAGTCACCATGGCTTAAGGCTACCCAAATCTTTCACCACTGGGATTTCTGTCTTCAGAAGACTATCAATGGGCAGCTAGTATCAGCCAGCTTGCATGGGTGGCTTTGGGTTGCAGCCCTGCACAGGAAAAGAGCAGCAGTGGTTTCCACCCCAGGGCAAGTGAAAGTTTTTTTTTTGTTTTGGTAAAGACGCTGCCCAAGTGACCGCCACTTTATGCCCCTGATGACGACACCCTTGAGGCATGGAGTAAACCCTGAGAGGATCTGCGAAATGGGCTGAAAGCAGCCCTTTGTTCCTCTGGGGCTTTCTCTTTTTTCTTTCTTTCTTTCTTTCTTTCTTTTTTTCTGTCCTCTTTCTTTCCTTCTTTCTTTTTTTCTTTCTTTTTTTCTGTCCTCTTTCTTTCTCAGTGAGGTCAGTTTCGCTTTTTTATTTCTGGGAAAGTATAATTTGGGTCTGCTTGGCTAAGGTTTCACATGCTCTCTCAGAGGGCCGGATCCTTTTGCTTAATGCGTTGAGTGTAGCGTTACAGGACTACTGGTACAAAAAACAAGGCCTCTGGTCTCCCCCACGTCTGCCAAAGAAAAAAAACGGGAAGTATCATGAAAAAGAACTGAGAGCCAATTGCATTGTTCTTCATCAAGGAACATGAGATCAAGTGATTTTTTTTTCTCGTTTCTCATTTGTGTTTGTTAGGATAAACCTGCAAAGCTTCTTTTGCATAGCTGAAGGCATACCATTTCCTACATCTCGTAATGATAACAAACAGGATATTTGGTGACAGGTCACAAAGGCTTTAGTAATGCAGGGACAGTGCTGAGGTTATGATATGTGAAGGAAAATAACCATTGAAACATTTATATGTTAATAATGAATGTTTTTGAATTACTCAAGTAAATGGCAAGAAAGCATTCCATACAATATTTAATTTCCTTAATATTTCAATGATTTGATGTTCATTATGATTGCCATATTAAATAATCATTCAATGCATCCTATTACGTAACAGGTAACATGTCTAATCGGCTGTGTATGGACTACTAATAGAATTTACATCTGTAGCTTCAGACATTTCTCCACATCATTCAAATTCAGCTCACTATTATAGCTGTACATTAGCACTACACTTGGGAAATGTTAAGCTAATGCTACAGTAAAGCTAATGCTAATGAAATGCTAATATAGGTTATGTTGCCATGGTACCCTCTTCCAGTAGTTGCTCCTTGTCGTAACTGCTCCTTGGCATGTCCCTCATCTCGAAAACCGAGAGTGTCAGGCGCCTGGACCTAATTACAAATGAATCACCAGTCAGCGTCTAGACGGCAATTATGTCAGGAAGACGTCTCTCACCTCAAAAGGGTGTTCAGGTTTCTCAGCTTTGTGAAAGAAACCCTTCATGCTATATGAACAAAGTGTGGTCACATATATAGGCACCGGGATGGCCACCGTGTAAGGCACCTGGCTTACAAGTTAACCAATACGCCATCATTTCCATGCAGCAAAAGGCTGGTTGTTATGCGCTTTAGATGAGGAGTGGTTATGCCTTCTGTGCAAAGGGCCTTCATCGGTGAGGAGTGGTATTCTTTCATTCATTCATTCATGAGAGGTCACCACACTTAGGCAATACCACTTTGGTGCCAATAAGGTTATGTTATCACCTGAATAACATGATAAACATGCTATTAAAGTAAATTCCTGTATTGTCGTAGTTATGTTGTGCTACTTTTAAAGGGACACTGTGCAGGAAATGGTCAAAAAGGTACTGCAACTATGCTGCTCATTGAAACTGGGCTATTTGTAATAAACAAATATTTTCTAGTATGGTCCAAGCACAGTCATTTTTGCAGCTAAAAATGGCTATTTTTGGAAATTCAAAATGGCGGACCATGGAGAAGATCCCCCTTTTCATGTATGAAAAGTGCAATTTTTCCAGTCATAATGAATACTTAGAATTTGATGCTGGTGGTAAGTATTTATGAAAAAGGTAACATTAGTGAATGGGCAGCATGAATTCTGAAAATAAACAACTAAAAATCTCACAGTGTCCCTTTAAAGTGTATTCAGGGTACTCAAGCTACGTAGTCATTGTTGTGTAACCAGTAGACCACTGACCTTTGCACATATCTTGTGAATACAGATTTGAGCTCACTCACCTACTTGCTCGCTCACATGGACACACACCTTCTCAGTCATACACACATACAGTACACGCACACGCACGTATGCACGCTTGCACACACATGTACATGTACACAAGCGCACTCACCCAACCACACACACACACACACACACACACACACACACACACACACACACACACACACACACACACACACACACACACACACACACACACACACACACACACACACACACACACACACACACACACACACACACCATCTAGACTGAACACAAAAGAGCTGTTCAAATGCAGCTTGGGGTTGCGATAACGTGAGGTCACATGCCTCCATCATGAACAGGGTCCTTGTGGGTCCTTTGCCCCTGTGTCTTTGCCCCTGTGTGTGTGTGTGTGTGCGTGTGTGCGTGCGTGCGTGCGTGCGTGCGTGCGTGCGTGCGTGTGTGTGCGTGTGCGTGCGTGCGCGTGCGTGCGTGCGTCTTATCGATATGTGTATGTGTTTGGGAGAAGAAAATATTACGGCTCCATGTCTCCACCCTTACTGGTCTAAAATAACAATAGGTTTATTTATAATGAGTAAATACTTAGTTTAGCGAAGTTTCCACTCATCTGTTCAGCCATGCAGGGTTCATTGAGGTTTTCTTTCAGTTGATGTCTCATACGATGAGGGCAACCCATCGACAGAGATGTCTCTCTCAATCTCCTTCAGAGAACCGGGGACATTTACATGTCCTAATGTTTTTGTTCCTCCACTTTACCGTATCTGTGAATACTGGGTCAGTAGACGTTCCTCAACCAGATCTAGACTAGAGAGCTCTACTTACCAATTGAATGATTTTGTGTATGCAGTCAATGCACATTGCACAGAACGAAATACTGTATGAGCACTGCTTTATTTTCCTAGCCACTTAATGCACGCCGTACCTCCAGTGGCACACTGTAATAGTCATTGAAAAGTTAACTACCATAGTTACTACACTACTATGACATAACACAGGGCCTTTAGTAATGCACTACGACTTGGTCATTGCCATTCTGGTAACAGCAAATTTATAACGCTGTGTCTTAACGGGTTAAGTAATTGTGTAATTGGTGTCCCCACACGGAGGACATTGGGGAAGGGAGATGAGCTCACAGCACATGTGCTTTAACAAGACTCTAGACTCAGTCTCGTTACCCAAGAGATGGGTAGCGGAAGTGGCCATAAGGCGTAGCTGCACACAAACACAGCTAAATGCACAGACGCATGCATGCACGTACAGTACATACAGACGCATGCACACTTACACACACACACACACACACACACACACACACACAGGCAGAGACATACAGGCAGACAAACACGCCCACACACACACACACACACACACACACACACACACACACACACACACAGTGGAGTAGGTCATAAATGCACAGCTCCCTGCAAGACCAGGCCAGTCTCAGGCTTATCCCAGGGCTTAATCGCTGCTGTTTTGCCTTTCTTGCTCTTGTTACAAAAAGGGAAGCTCGCTAAACAGAAGATCATTGCCAAGAAGATAGTATAAACAATGCTTAGCAACGTTGAAAAGAACGCAAGCATGGCATCGGTGGTATGATGAGTAACACAACTTTATTGATCTGGAAGGAAATGATCGTGTCCAGTAGCCAACAAATAATACACATATAGTAATAAAGGCAATGCAGAAACAAATCCCACATTGTATGGAGCTATAGACATTAGATTTATCAGCATGAGGAGCAGGTTAGCATGCACACATTTTTGTTTGTTTCAGAAACAAAGACAAAGGAGAAAATAACTGATGAAGAGAGATAATGTTTGCGACCATTTTTGCAAAGTAGAGTTAGAATGTTACTAATAACGTCAAAAGTATATTTTTGATGGTGTTTCGTTTTTGTGTTTTTTCTCATACACAGTAGATTTTGAAAATGCAAATGCTGAATTTGCTGAACTTGACAGTCTTTGATCCCAAGACTCATGCCCTGGCTGAACTCTTGCCTATAAAGCTGACATCATACTCCATGCTAAGTCTACTTACTTCCGTTGTCATATCTCTGAACATGCAAGACAGACCAGGAACCAGGACCAGGAACCTGGGACCAGGAACGCTTTTACAATGTATCTTTCATGAAGCAAGTGTGTCATGTCAATGTTACGCAACAGTCTTGCTGATAACGGCAGGTCACAAGCATGTTATACTCGCAGTAAATGACTGTAGTTGCAGGGGAGAGGTTACTGTAGCTGTGAGTGCACTGACCCCTATGACTGGTTGTCAACTCACACATCCAATGTACATACACACATTCTTTCTGCCTGTGCTCTCAACACAGACCGACTGAATGATTTCACTACGTAATAGGTTTAACTCCTCTCTCTCTTCCCTTCAGGATCGGGGGTAACAAACGTGGTAGGATTATGACTTAGTGAGACTGGGATGTCTGCGTCTGCATTATGTACAGTAGATTGTATATATATAACCCGGACAGCACAGCACAGTGTGTGTAGGTAGGTAGGATAGTGGCGGGATGTGTGGCCTGTGCTCCGCTCAGCCATGATTATGACAGAGATTCTTTAAGTATAGAGATATGCCAATGTAATAGGTTGCTATGGGCACCTAACATGACCAGGTTCCGGTCTGCCTAAAGGGACGTGTCATAATACTCCTGGCATTGAATAGAACAGTCCTTGGGTCTGCCTAGGTCTGCCTAAAGGGGGATTTCAGCCCCTCCCCCTTGCAATAATAGAACCCGGAAACAATGGGCCAATGGAACATCTCTCTCTCTATTCTCTCTGATTATGATGTGCTGCTGTGCCTGTCTGTGTCAGTTTTGCGATGGTGGGTCATCATGTCAGTTTTTTATGAGGCGAGGTTAAAGTGGGTTCCGCCCAGTGCTGAAGACTTAGTAAAAAGTGGTGGTTAGTCCCTTTGTGAGGAGCTGCCTGTTTGGGGCGTTATGTAACTTAAGAAAACATGAGGGTGTGTGTGTGTGTGTGTGTGTGTGTGTGTGTGTGTGTGTGTGTGTTTGTGTGTACATGCGTGTGTGTGTGTGTGTGTGTGCGTGTGTGTGTGTGTGTGTGTGTGTGTGTGTGTGTGTGTGTGTGTGTGTGTGTGTGTGTGTGTGTGTGTGTGTGTGTGTGTGTGTGTGTGTGTGTGTGTGTGTGTGTTCTGCTGATAGGCTGTGGCTGACGTTGTCTTACATGTGGGAGCGTACAGTGCAGTATGTTTCCCCTCAGGGTAAGGGAACAGATTACAGAGGTGCAGTCGCCACAAGGCCCTTTGAAAAAAAGTCTCTTCAATTCTATGTACACAAAATATAAGAATGCACAATTTTAAAATGTAAATGACAGAAAGGTTTAGAAATGTGCTCAGAAATGACAACTGAAAGTACATTTCTGAAGCAGGAGATGAGGAGGGGAGGGGATATCCTCATTTTTGTGCTTGATTGAATTATCCCCCCCCACTGAAGTGTGAAGTGAAAGCCCAACTGGTAAACTCCAACTCCCATTGTCATTGTGACACAGCACTCCTCAGCACACAAGTGCACACTGCACACAACGACATTGCATTCATGCCTCACCTGTGCAAGGGGGCTGCCCCCAATGGGGCCTTAAAGGGAGCAGTGGGGCAGGGTGGTACCATGCTCAGGGTTCCTCGGTCATAGTGGAGGATGAGGGAGAGCACTGGTTAATTACTCCCCCCCCACCAACCTGGCCGGTCGGGAGTCGAACGAGCAACCTTTGGGCTACAAGTCTGACGCCCTGACCGCTTACCCATGACTAGCCACTGCACCCCTGCTTGCATTTCTGCTGAAAAAATATACTTCACCACTTGTGACTCGTCAGCCGTCCAGTGTTGCCAGATGGGAAATGCTGAGTTATGGTACCAAAACCTCAAAATTATCGTTTTTAGGGGCTTTTTTGGGAGGAATTTATCGTACAAGACCCAAATTGTTGTTTCAAGGCATGAAAATGAACTGAATGAGAACTCTGAAATTATCGTACATCATGTTTTTTTTGATCGTACAGAGGTCAAAATGGACAAAATTATGGTATAAATATCATAATTATCATAGATATGGCAACACTGGTGACTCGTCAGCTGTCTGCCTTCATGAAATGCTTTCAGGTGTCCGTTGGCGCAGCTTGAAAACGCTATCAGCTTTATAGAGACGCATGATAGATGCGTAACCCCGGTTTCCATAGGCAAGCAGCCAGCGTGATCAAAGACGCATCCAGGCATGATGGACTGGCCCCTGTGAGGTCTATATAACCGCACCTGGCATTGCCACTAACCACCAAGGCTATACGTTACGCTGCCTGACGTGCAGTATGCACCTCCATATACACTCGGCGCAGTAATTTATTAGTTTATTTATTGGTTTATGAAACATTAATACGGCCGTTGGCTTGGCCCCAGCTGGCCATGTTGGGTTTCAGGATGTCATGTACTGTATGCGCCGGCTGATGTGTACGTAGTGTACGGGTGTTTACATGTTGATCAAGAGGGCGATGCAAGGGGCTTGAAGTGGAGTATTGATGCGTAATGCTTATGGGGTTTGGAGTAGGTCTGCAATGTGCCCTTGATAGAATAGAATGTCTTTTATTTGTCATTGTAACACTAACAACAAAATTGAGCATTCACTGTTGATAGAAGCAAAATAAAATGGAAATACATTTAGAAAGATTGGAAAAGTAATTATAGATGTACAAAAATAAAATAATTCTTTGATAGCTGAATTTAGTGCAGTAATGACCACTGGGTAGAAAACCTAACGCTAACGTTAGGGCACTCGACTGCTACGAGGTCGTCCCGGGTTCGATTCCGGGCCGGGGCCTTTGCCAGCCCTTCCCCGTCTCTCTCTCTCCCAACTCACTTCCTGTGTCTCCTTCACTATCCTATCTCATAAAAAAACAAATGCTTGAACCCCCCCCCCCCAAAAAAAAAAAAACTTAAATATAAGTATGTAAGTATAAATTATATAAATATAAAAATAATGTACCTATAATAAAAACATTTTTTTCAGTCTGTTTGTCCTGTTTTTCATCGATATACATCTACTACCAGATGGCAGCAGTTCAAACAGATTGTGGCCTGGGTGTGGGTTTCTCTTATAATGGAGTTTGCCTTTTTTAGGCAACTGGTGATATTGTGTTATGTGAAGAAGTAGCTTACAGTTATAGTATACTAAAGTAATCATTTTCTTAACGTACAGTACTTTTGTGTACTTATGTACATGCACCTTATCAGAACACACACCCTACATTAACATAATAGCTTTTCCCCAATGTTAAGTGCTTTACTTCTGCTATTTTGAGCGCACAAAAGCACTTGACTGAAAATGCCTAGTATCATTTTACCCAAAAACCCATACCCAAACTCTATCTTTAAAAAAGCAGACAGCAAATTTTCTAAAGCTCTATTCTTTTACTTCCTCAAGTATCCACCTCTGAGCTGGTAAATATAGCCCCTCTAACTGATCCTCCACTTCTCAGAACAACATGTTCCAGCTGTGGGGTGGATTTGGGCAGAGTTGTATAAAGTAGAGGTGGAAGTACTCTTACACATGTAATACCATCACGTGTGGTATGATATTACATGGTTTCACCTTTGTAATATCATACTACAAGTGTTGTAATTACATCTGTAAAAGTACTTCTACTTTTACTTCATTCAACTCTGGATTTGGGTGGGCAGTGGTTCCCAAACTGGGGGTCCTGTTTACTGTTAACTGTTTACTGCTGTTTACTGCAATGTGCAATAATGTGTATTAGGTCTTTATGTATATCATGTATCTATGTATCTATGTAAGCTGTCAGACACCTTAATTTCCCTCGGGATTATTAAAATGCCCTTGACGTCAAAACATTGCATTCTGGTCAATTTCAGTCAGAAATTGACGTGTTGGGATGAGACTGTGTTGGCTCAAACAACTTTGAGGCTTTTCAAGTCTTTCTTAGTTATTCCCGGGATAGGACAGTGGAGCAGAGGCGAGTGCCCTGCCGCTAGCGCCATGGTACGGCCGGCCCAACCACCTTTAACCCCTTAGCGCAGTACTATGGCTCTCTGTAATGTCACTGCAATGTTGTTATGATGTAGTTAAGCATTATCAGCAAGTGAATAGGGTCGCCGGCGACCTCTGCTGCAGTAAGAGGCTACACATCAACTTTAACCATCTCTCTTCTTCTTCTCCTCTCCTCACCCCCATCCAGCCCCAAGCCCCCACCTGCAGAAGGCGCCAAGTCCAACCCGTCCAAGCGCCACCGCGACCGACTGAATGGCGAGCTGGATAAGCTGACCAACCTGCTGCCCTTCTCGGAGGACGTGCGGGCGCGCCTCGACAAGCTCTCCGTGCTGCGCCTCAGCGTCGGATACCTGAAGGTCAAGAGCTTCTTCAAAGGTCAGTACGCTCTGTGACACTCGGCACACATTTCTGAGAGAGAGAGAGAGAGAGAGAGAGAGAGAGAGAGAGAGAGAGAGAGA
>NC_085868.1:16351976-16361976 GCF_034702125.1 Engraulis encrasicolus | reverse complement strand
GACATTTAAATAATAAATCTAAGTAAAACTTGATTCCGTTTCTGTGGTCTTCCATTTCTGGTACGTTGGACTTTGGGTCAGGACGTAACAGAATTGGGGGCTCGGCCGGGATTTGAAACGCTGGTAGCCTAATTAGTAATTAGAACTAGTGTTTGCTGGCCGACTGGGCTCTGTGTTGCATTGCCTCGGCGTTAATGATCAAGTCAGGTCCTTCGAAGTTGTGGACTGATTTGGTATGCTTTGTAAGTTAAGTTACGATACATTGCATAAAGTTTATTGGGAAGACACAAGCGGATCAAGTAAACTTTGTTTCATTTAGGAACTTTTGTTGTGGGTGCAGGAGACGAGGAGGATTTTTTTTCCCCCATCGGTGCCTAGGCATTTTCTGAGCCAGGCAAAAGACGCGGTGGTGGCCTAATTGGTAAGTGTGTGTCTGCGCTGCGTTCGCATGATTGAGTGACGTACTTGTTAAGTAATTTGGGAGTTTGCCAATCTGCATGGTTTGTTATTTTTGGTTTTGTTGTTTTTGTGCTTACCCTGGACGGAGGGCACGGTCGTAGATGTCCGACTTTAACGGCATTTTGTCGGGGGAGAAGGCTCTACTGATATTGTGTAATAAAGAGCTCTGTCCTCGGGGTTTGCACGGAAGAGTATCGTGTCGTGCAGGGCAACTCTATTTGTCTCAGTCTTGCGACGCAGTGTAATGGCCACACTTTAGATTCACAAGAAGAAAAAAAAAGTCAAAAAAGAAATTGCTTTTGTTTTGTTGCCTATTGGGGTATCTGTCATTTGAGGAAATACACTGTAAATGTATGGCTATTTTGGACGAGTTTTTTGCGTCACCGTCAGTGGAGACTTTGAATAAGTTAACCAAAGACCAGTTGCGTCAAGTTGGTCAGCATTATTGTTTCGATTTAGGATTGCCAAGAACGGCGAAATTGGCCCAGCTACAGGCTGCCGTACAAGTAAGGGTTAACGTTCGGCGAGAAGGTCGCTAACGTGGAATAGCAGCACGACAGAGAGAATCTTTAGACCCCGACGCGGAGCGGAGGGGTCTTGTTCTCTCTGAAGTGCTGCTATTCCACAAAGCGACCGACTCGCCGAAAGTTAACCCGCTTATTATATGGATATACTTAAATGATTCACATATGGCGGGGACATTTCTTTAGGCCTATTTAATGTTTAGATTGTTGCTGCGCAAAACAAAACAGTGCCGTTGTGGAACACCGCTAACAGCTAGGTAGCCAGGACAACAGGTGTTGTCTATCACCGCAGCAGATTAGAGTCTTGTTGAAAAGTCGCTTTAGCAGTGAAAAGTCTTGTTGCCATTGACAGCGGTCTGTTATAGACCAACCCGTCCGTTATCGAAAAATAACAGACGTGCGAACGTTGGGGAGCCCCGTTGAAATGAATGGAGCATTCGACCGATGACGTCACAACCATATAATAAGCTGAATTAATTGTCAGAAATATTCTCCCATCTCCATTTGCTGTAGCCATGCCAGAGTCAGAGGATGGGGCAAAGTCTCCGTCTCTGTTAAAGGAGGCGACATGCACCCTCTCCTTTGAACAACAAAAAGAGCTAATAGAAATGCAGCAAAGGGAAAGAGAAGCTGAACGAGAAGCGGAACGGCAAGAGCGCGATGCCCAACGGAGAGAAAGAGAAGCGCAACGTGAATATGAACTTGAAAAAATTAAATTGGAACGTGAAGTAACATTGGAAAGGTTAAGGCTGGTAGGCGAAGGCAAACTGTCGGCTGATGAGGTTACTGCGTCACGGGGGTCTGCGCGCCCTCCTGACATATCCAATATGGTCAAATTAATTCCTAAATTTAACGAAAAGGACCCAGATGTTTTCTTTACTTTGTTTGAGAATGTGGCGGCTGACCGTGACTGGTCAGATTCCGAGAAGACGTTGCTACTTCAGAGTGTACTGGTAGATAAAGCACAAGAAGCTTTTGTCGCTTTGCCAGCTACTGATCGAAAAAAATATGAGAAAGTGAAAAAAGCAGTGCTTAAAGCGTACGAGTTGGTCCCGGAAGCTTACCGCTTGAAATTTCGCTCATGGAGAAAAGGAGACAAGCAGACTTATACCGAGGTAGCCAGGGAGTTGAGCACTCACTTTAATCGGTGGTGTTCTGCAGTAGATGTTACAACTTTTGAGCAACTGTCTAATCTGATTGTTTTGGAACAATTTAGAAACATCCTCCCTGAGCGCATTGCTACCCACGTTGCTTAGCGCAATCTAAAAACAGTGACGGAAGCAGCATCAGTAGCTGATGATTTCGCTTTGATTCACAAACATAGTTTCAGAGAACACAATTCAGGTAGGCGTTATCGTGATGACCAGCGTTGGGGACACGGTGGGCAGTTAGCGCCTCCCCCTTCTCCACCGCACTCATTCGATGCGCGCACTCAGAATATGGACCAAAACGTTAATCGGTCGCTCTCTCACAAAAACGCTATTAATTCTCGCTTGGATTCTGGCCACTCTGTTCCTACACCTCCCGTTTCGAGTAGGGATATTGTATGTCACTATTGTCTGGAGAAGGGGCATTTGAAGAAAGACTGTCCAGTTTTGAAGGGGAAGAGTCAGAGAAACATTCATGATTCAGTTAAGAGTGTCAATCTGGCTGTCTCCGCGTCAAGTATGCCTTTTGATTTTGGGTTGCCAGATCAGAATGTTAACCCTGTAATGACTGTATCTTCATTCCTGCCCGCAGCCACGAGTTCCTCTGAAGCTGGTGAGAGCAGTGACGGTTCTCCCACTAAAGCGAATGGTTTCTCTCCCTTCATTACTGATGGTTCTGTTTCCATAGTGGGTAGCGCTGCTCAAGTGCCCGTGAAGATACTCAGAGACACAGGGGCATCTGAGTCGTTTATTGTGAAATCTGTGTTGCCTTTCTCAACCAAAACTAGTACTGGGGAAAATGTTTTGTTGCAGGGAATTGGGTCATCAGTTTTTTCTGCTCCTTTGCACCAAATTAATTTGCAGTCTGACCTGGTGCAGGGGCAAGTGAACATAGCTGTCTGCCCTTCTTTACCTGTAGAGGGCATCCATGTAATCTTGGGCAACAATCTGGCAGGGGAGCGGGTGTGGCGTGATGTACCACCCCCTGTAAACGACAAAACTCACTCTATTTCAGATAACCATGATCTTAATGAAAATTTGCCTGCTGGTGCAGTGACGAAGGCTACAAGCCATTTATCTGATGTTCCTCACACTGAGTTGAATTCTGTGTTCTCTAACCTACCTTTCTCTCTCTCTCATGATGAATTTGTTGCAGCTCAGAGGGAAGATGGCCGTTTAAAGCGGCTGTTTGATCAGGTTCTACCACCTGAGGAAATGCACAGAGTAGCTGTAGGCTACTTTATGCCGGATGGGCTGTTGGTACGAAAGCGGACCCCCAAGACTAGCAAAGGGGCGGGGAATCCAGCTTTTCAAGTAGTGGTGCCAACAAAGTTCAGAGAAAGGGTGCTGAAGATGGCTCATGTGGGGGTATCTGGGCACTTGGGGGTTGGGAAAACTCATGACAGACTGGTGAAGTACTTCTACTGGCCTAGGCTGACTAAGAAGGAGGTGGCATACTTCATTAGGATGAGTCATGTATGCCAACCTACACCCACCCATAGGGCAGCAGCTAATCCGTCAAGGCCACTAAAGAAGACCTGGTACAACACATGGTCTGAGAAAAGGGTGTTCAGGCCTGGCGAGTTGAGGTTGCCGGTGACTAACTCTTTTCCTCTGAAAAATCCAAGTTCCTACACTGCATGTGGACCAGTGTCAAACCTGAACCGCTTGAGGCCCACTAAATTATGTTCATCTTTGGAACCCTTACAATAGGTTGGTGGAGACAGGGCAGGGCCCCAAGGGCATGGACGACGTAAATGCGGGCCTGAGTGTGGGTGTGGGTCTTGACCTGTCCTGTCTCATTCTCCTCCTCTGGCTCCACTCTCTCTCTGCTCTTGCTTGCTCTCCTTAAATTTAGCTGTCCAGACACCAGGATTTGCTGGAGTTCCGGGTTCAGTAGGGGGGGTTGGTTGGAACCACTGGAGGGTAGAGGGATGGGGCTTGTGAAGACATTTTGTCATTTAGTCTCTAAACTTGATAATCATTACCCCTAGACAGCAAACCTTTTTCTGAGGTTTTTTTTTGTTTGTATTGACCTATGTGTTTTTTTTTGGTGCTAGGCTTCCCTGATGCTTTCAGAGACCTTGGTGGTCTCTGTCTTAAGGGGGGAGGTGTTACGGACCCGTGGGGCTCCTCCCCGCTCTTTACCGTAATCACCTCCGTAGGCGCAGCACGGGTTTCCGGAAGCCAGGTGCGGCGCGTTGACTGTGATTGACAAGACTCAAAAGTTTGCCAGAAGCAGCGTTGGAGGCCGCCGCCTCTCCTCCTCTCCTGCACCTTTTTACACTTTGATTTCCATTCACAAACATCCACACACTTTACACACACTCTTATTTATCCCCCACTTACTTCATTTTCAACATTTACCACTTTTTGACATTTAAATAATAAATCTAAGTAAAACTTGATTCCGTTTCTGTGGTCTTCCATTTCTGGTACGTTGGACTTTGGGTCAGGACGTAACAGATGTTTGTTTCTCTAGACAGCAAAGGAAGGGGAAAAACGGGGCTCTGAAGGCAAACAGTCGGCAGCAGTGCGGGGCTGGAAAAGGGATGGCCAAGTCAAGCCTGATTATCATCGACTTTCAAATCTCTTCGAGACTTGGTCTGACCAAGAGCATGACAATTAACATTTCCAAAACAGCATTTCCCAAATGGCCTCCCTTGGTTTGCTAATGATTGTTTGCTTCCCAACAAAGTGGGAAGAGTTCCTGTATTTGCGGGAACTCAGAAAGTACTTACATAGACTCCTGACCTGACTGGTAGCAACGCTGAAGCTGTTGCGTCACTAGGAGGGCACGGCCTGGCTAGGCCAAGTCTGACCCAGGTGCCAAGTCTGAGCCCGCGGAGTATTTTTATTTGGCCCACGAGAACATTACATTTGTATTACAGTTTGCCCACATACACCAATAATAATTTAGCGTAATAAGACTTGAACATGAAATATGGCATGTCACAATAATATGAGTGGGCTCAGGCCTACAGCTCTTAATCATATGCAACGGAATATGCACGGGCACATTTGAGCTATGGCAATCTGTTTGAAATTTCAATATGACGGTAACACTTTATTTTAGGGATATATCTATTAGCACTAATACATACAATATTAATGCCTTAGTAAGTAACTTGTAAGGCATGTACTAAGCAAAATCAGACAGTTGTTAGACATTTATTCGCAAATGTCTTGTTCATGCACAATAAGGGATTTGTTACCAATATAACCTTAGTAAAGACCTAGTAGACCTAGATTTCTATTTATGAGTAAGCAGTAAGGGCCAGAATACAATGTGTATAAGCTCCTGGTACACTGTGTGAACAAACTCTGAACAGTGTGAAAACAGATGTGGAATAAGGGTTCCTATTCTAAAGTGATGCATTGCTCAGCCGAGATGGCTTAGGGCCCCCGCACTACCTAAGGCAAGGCAAGGCAAGGCAAGTTTATTTATATAGCGCATTTCATACACAGGTGCAACTCAATGTGCTTCACAAAGTTAACAAATGTAAATGAAAGGAAAGCAGGGAAATGAATTAGAGTCAAAAAAACATTTAAAAACATTAAGATAAAACATAAGGTAAAAATAATAATAAAATAAAACATAAATAAACATAAAACCTTGAAAAACAATTCTTATTTTACTAATTTACTTCTCTTATTTTACCGTCTTTTCATTCAATAATTTAAGAAAGCATCTGAGAACAGCTTTGTCTTGAGTCTAGATTTAAAGCTATCAATAGTGGGTGCATTTTTTACGTCATCTGGAAGCTGGTTCCAAAGCTTTGAAGCATAGAAGCTAAAGGCTGCCTCTCCACATTTTGTTTTGACTTTTGGAATCACCAGCAAATTCTTCTCCGTTGACCTTAGTGACCTGGCCGGTGCATACAGCTGAAACATATCCAGTAGATATGTGGGTCCCATTCCATTTAATGATTTAAATACAAGTAGCATTGCCTTAAAATCAATTCTGTAGCTTACTGGGAGCCAATGCAGCGATCTTAAAATTGGAGTAATGTGGTCAAACTTCCTTGTCTTTGTAAGAACCCTTGCAGCTGCATTTTGTACCAGTTGAAGCTGTTTAATGGTCTTATTTGGGAGGCCAGTAAACAGACTGTTACAGTAATCGACTTTACTAGAAATGAAGGCATGTATTAGCTTCTCCAGATCATGTTTAGACATCAGGCCCCTAAATTTAGAGACGTTTTTTATGTGATAGAATGCAGACTTAGTAATAGCTTTCATGTGACTGTTGAAATTTAGGTCACTGTCAATGAGGACCCCAAGATTTTTAACTGTTTCCCTTGGTTTCAGTCCCTTCGTTTCAAGGATAGTAGCAATCTTTTGTCTCTCCTCTCTTTTCCCAAATATAATTACTTCAGTTTTTTCTGTGTTCAGCTGGAGGAAATTGTGAGACATCCATTTGTTAATTTGGTCCATGCAATGATAGAGTGATTCAAGGGGGGTGTAGTCATTGGGGACATAGATAAGTAGAGCTGGGTATCATCCGCATAGCTATGGTAATTTATGGAGTTATTCTCGATAATGTGTCCCAGTGGCAACATATACAGATTGAACAGTAGTGGTCCCAGAATGGAGCCCTGGGGGACCCCACAATCCAGAGACATTGGTGATGAAGTATGTCTTCCAATGGCGACAAAAAAACTTCTTTGTTGTAAGTACGATTTTAACCAGTCGATCACTATGCCCGTAAAACCAACCCAGTGTTCCAGTCTATGTAGTAGTATAGAATGATTAACTGTATCGAAAGCAGCACTCAAATCAAGAAGTACCAAGACGGATGATTTGCCAGCATCAGAATTCAATCTTATGTCATTCATAACTTTGATAAGAGCTGTTTCAGTGCTGTGGTAGGCACGGAAACCAGATTGAAACTTATCAAAATAGCTATTAGACATTAAAAAGGCAGTTAATTGGTTAAAAACAATTTTCTCTATTATTTTACCCATAAATGGTAGATTGGATATGGGCCTATAGTTGTTTAGTACCAGTGCATCCAGGTTGTTCTTTTTCAGTAAGGGTTTCACAACTGCTTCTTTCAGACAGCCTGGGAATATGCCTGTTTGTAGTGAGGTGTTGATGATCTGAAGTACGTCTGGTGATATTAGGTGTAAGATGGATTTGAAGAAGGCTGTTGGTAGAATATCTAAGTCAGATGTAGAGGAGCTAAGACTTTGTACCGTTCTATTAAGAATGTCCACATCAACTAAATTAAAAATTTCTCATGAGGTTAGGATTTAACTTCACCGTAACAAGTTGGTCCGAATCTTGGGTCGGTTGCACATGTGTGAGTATGTTTGTACGTATTTTTTCAATCTTACCTTTGAAAAAGGATGCAAACTCATTGCATTTGCTGACTGAGAGGAACTCAGAGGGCATTTGATTTGGGGGCCTTGCTAGCTTTTCCACAGTGCCAAACAGGACGCGTGCATTATTAATATTTCTGTTAATTATGTCAGAGAAAAAAGATTGTCTAGCTTTAGAAATTTCTTGGTTGTATTTCGAGAGTGTGTGCCTAGGGCCCTCACACTACCTATGGTCCCCACTCTACCCCCAAACGCCCCCCCGCCCCCCCGGGTAGCAAAGTGTAAGACCATTTCTGATTTTGCATTAGTCTTAGTAGATAATAGATCTTACTTTTTGTACCTAATATATGAGGGTGTAATTGGAAGCATTATATAGCAAGGATTGGACATAAACTTCTCAATGACCGTGGGTGAGATGTCATTTTTTCATACAGCAATTAATTTTAATTGTAAAAACCCTACAATAAATGCAGAATATAACGATGAGTAATAGTTTGGAGGCAAAACTAAGCTATTCCTTTGTGATAAATAAGTTAATGTTTGAGAAACTTAGCTCCAAGAAATGCATGGCCAATGCAGCAATGATGATATTTCTGTTGTTACGTACATGGCAAATTGTTTGGATAGGAACTGAATTTCATGAGTGAGGGGAGGAGCTATGGACGTAGGCTCAGAGCTGGGTAGGTTGTCTGTTGGCCTAGATTGCGTACCCATCATGCACTGCACTTCTTGAAGCTAATGTTCTCAAAAATTAACTTAATTATCACAAAATAATAGTTTAGTTTTGCTCCAAAACTATTATTCTAATGTTCTGCATTTATTTTGGTGGTTTTTACAAATAAAACTCAGTGGTACATGAAAAAAATTACATCTCACCAACCCACCGCCATTGACAAGTGCACGTTCAATCCTTGCTATATAAAGGCTCCTGTTACCCTCCTTGCATTGTTATGAACAAGAGAAAATAAGATGACTCATCTGGATTAGCCTTAATTATTTGATATACCCTTACACTTTGTAGATCGGGGGTGCTAGGTTGTATGGGCCTGGGTGGTGTGGGGGCCCTAGGTAACGAGGGGGAGTGTGGAGGCCCTGAGCCATCTGGGCTGAGCAATTCTTCACTTTAGAATAGGGACCCTTATTCTGCATCTGTTTTCACACTGTTCAGAGTTTGCTCACACAGTATGTCGGGAGCTTATACACATTGTATTCTGCCACTTACTAATAAATAGAAATATAGGCTTACTGGTCCTTACAAAGGTTATATTAGTAATAAATCCCTAATTGGGCATGAACAAGACATTTGTGAATACATGATTAACAACTGTCTTATTTTGCTTAGTACATGCCTTACAAGTTAGGCTACTTACACAGACATTAATATTGTATGTATTAGTGCTAATAGATGTATCCCTAAAATAAAGTGTTACCAATATGACTATACAGTGTCTGGGCAGAAATGTATTTCGTTTCACCTGCAACTTTGTTACAGATTTTTATATTGGCCCTTGGTCAATTTGAGTTTGACACCCCTTGCCTATATAGAGAGAGAGACAGACAGATGGGCAACTGGAGAACCCCTAAAGGTTATTTGAGGAACTTTTGAATGCCACTGTGGAAGAACTCTTTTGGTTCCTCAGAGGTTCCCCACAAACGAGCTGGGAATTCTTGAGAACCTAGAACCTTCACATTCTAGAACCTTCTAGAACCTTCTAAAACCTTCACATTCTTAAAGCACAGCTTGAAATAAATGGGCATGCACTGCATCTGGACTAGACAAGACTGAACTGGGGAATCACAAACACTTCTCTGTGCTCTCAGTCACTCTCTTTCTCTTTCTGTGTGTGTGTGTGTGTGTGTGTGTGTGTGTGTGTGTGTGTGTGTGTGTGTGTGTGTGTGTGTGTGTGTGTGTGTGTGTGTTTGTGTGTGTGTGTGTGTGTGTGTGTGTGTGTGAGAGAGAGAGAGAGAGAGAGATAGATAGAGAAAGAGAGAGAGAGAGAGACAGAGAGATATAGAGAGAGAGAGAGAGAGAGAGAGAGAGAGAGAGAGAGAGAGAGAGAGAGAGAGAGTCTTCTGTCCCCCCCGCCCCGGAGGCAATAACACACACACACACACACACACACACACACACACACACACACACACACACACACACACACACACACACACACACACACACACACACACACACACACACACACACACACACACACACACACACACACACACACAGAGAGAGCTTAGAAGATTCCGGAAGGTGTCTGTGTCAGACACCCCCTGCACCGGATCCCACGCTGGCAGTACAAAGCGGGACATTGTGCCCACTCTGGTCCGTCTCAGACTCCTAGCCCTACCCAGCCAGGGCCGGATTAAGATGGCATGGGGCCCCTAGGCTACAGGTTGCTGTGAGGTCCCCCAGAAGGAAAATTTTGGGATACATTTACATAGACAGTGTCATTATTCAGAGCTAGCAATGAAGGGTAGCATGTCGACCAATTAGTCTCAACACAGAGGACGAGTTTTTCAATATGGCATCTTCTCACAATTT
>NC_085868.1:16324476-16326976 GCF_034702125.1 Engraulis encrasicolus | reverse complement strand
TCCTAAATCCCGGGCGAGCCCCCAATTTTACAATTCATCACGCTCTCTCGATAGCTGGGGATTAGCCGCTCCCCAGCAAGTCGTGCCAAGCAGACGGCGAGCTATGGAGCCATTCAAGACGGGACTGGGGGAGAAACAGGGCCCGGGCACTTCTGGCTTAAAGGGGGCCTTCATAATTAGTGGTGCAGAACTGACTCACCGGTGGGCCTCTCATCCTCGTGGTGGATGGACAGTCCAGCCCTGGAGCGTTTCAGGAGAGACATGAGAAGTGTGTAACAGAGTCGTGCAAGGGGTTGACTCGAGGCTTACGGGAACACATAGCATAGGGGACGCTTTGTTTGGCTGGACACAAGTATCCACTGTGACAAAGGGGGAAGTATCTTTTTGGCACCCAGTGCTGTTCCTGTGTTTTTCCCCTTCCCTCCCTCCTTCCCTCCTTCCCTCCTTCCCTCTGCCCGTCACCGAAGCTCGACCGACCGACGGACCTCAGTGAGACAAGAGCCAAGGAGACAGGGGCCACGCCGTAACACGAGCAAGCTTGTCGGGAAAGTGAAAATTGGAGATATCCAAGCATGCACGCAATGCACGCTGCAGAGAGATTATGGGTGGGGAGGACTGGAGTGAGACTAGGGAGAGGTGAACTGCAGTGAGACGAAGACAGCAAGACTGCAGAGAGAGAGAGAGAGAGAGAGAGAGAGAGAGAGAGAGGGAAGTGGACAGAGAAAAACAGGACAAGAGACAGCAAAAGTAGAGGATGAGAGAAGGAGGAAGATAGACACGTTAGGAGAGAGAAATACAGAGATAGAGAGACAGAGACAGAGACATAGGGAGAGAGAGAGATGGGATGACACAGGGAAGACCTAAGTGGGCAGTGAAAAACAGAACAAGAAAGAAAAAGAAAGAGATATGGAAGGAACTGGAGAGGTAGAACGTGATACACAGAGAAAGAGGAGGGGGAGAGAGAAGGACCAAGATAGATGGGCAGAGAGAGAGATAGAGAGAAAGAAAGAAAGAGAGTGAGAGAGAGAGAGAGAGAGAGAGAGAGAGAGAGAGAGAGAGAGAGAGAGAGAGAGAGAGAGAGAGAGATGTGGGGGGCGTGAGCGAGCAGAGCCTGGAGACAGGAAAGAGAAGAATGCCTGCAGAACAATGTGAACATTGTAAGGAGATACAGACAGTGGGAAAGTGTCATGGGCTTGGCTGTCAGACCAGTTTGCCTTGGCCCCTGTCACCATTTCCTCTCTCTCTCTCTCTCTCTCTCTCTGTCTCTCTCTGTCTCTCTCTCTCTCTCTCTCTCTCTCTCTCTCTCTCTCTCTCTCTCTGTCTCTCTCTGTCTCTCTCTCTCTCTCTCTCTCTCTCTCTCACACACACACACACACACCCTCTCTCTCTCTCTCGTGTGTGTGTGTGTGTGTGTGTGTGTGTGTGTGTGTGTGTGTGTGTGTGTGTGTGTGTGTGTGTGTGTGTGTGTGTGTGTGTGTGTGTGTGTGTGTGTGTGTGTTAGACACTAGAGTCATCACCTACCGCTGGACACTTCGAACAGCTATCACACTCTCACACACACTTTCCTTATCTCGCTCATTCTCTTAAGCACTTTCACTTTCACTCCGTCAGTCATGCACGCACTGACGTATTTGATATGGCTTTAATTCGCATCATTCTGTTTCCCTTTTTTTCTCTTCTCCATTTTTCAAATGGATACCGTATGCACAACCATCTATTATTTCTTTCTTTTCCTTTGCCTTTCTTTGACCCCTTGCAAGGGGTCACTTGTCCCAGGCCCAGGGAGAAAGGGGGCCTAGAATTGGATCCTCATTACATTGTATGTATTGGATTGGGAGCCCTTTCAGATGACTTTGTCCTGAGCCCAGCCAAACTTGTCAGCGGGCCTTATATTCAGTACCGCTGCTCTGTGCTCTACACTGCTCTGCTCCACTCTACTCTGCTCTTCACTGCTCTCTGCTTCTCTACTCTGCTCTGCTCTGTTCTACCTTACTCTACTCTAATCTACTCTACTCTACTATATTCTAGTCTACTCTACTCTACTCTGCTTTACTCTACTCTACTCTACTCTACTCTACTCTACTCTACTCTACTCTACTCTACTCTACTCTACTCTACTCTACTCTACTCTACTCTACTCTAATCTACACTGCTCTGTGCTCTACTCTACTCTACTCTACTCTACTCTACTCTACTCTACTCTACTCTACTCTACTCTACTCTATTCAGCTCTTCTCTACTCTATTCAGCTCTTCTCTATTCTAAACCACTCTACTCTACTCTACTCTGTTCTCCTCTGCTCTATTCTGTTCGACTCTATTCTGCTCTACTCTGTTCCACTCTACTCTCTTCTGTTCTACTCCACTCTAACCTACTTTACTCTGCTCTGTTCCACTCTACCCTATTTTACTCTGCTCTGTTCTACTCTCCTCTACTCTATTCTGTTTTGCTCTACTCTGCTCTCCTCTCTTCTCCTCTGCTCTCCTCTCTTCTACTCTAC
>NC_085868.1:16301976-16306976 GCF_034702125.1 Engraulis encrasicolus | reverse complement strand
GTCCACGAAAACTGTGTTAACCGTGTCACGGTCTGAAACCTCCTCCATAAATCAGTAATGGTTTGGTCTTAGGCCATACGAATAACATCACGTGATGTCATAACCTCTTTGGCAGGATACAGGAAGACTTTTTGGTAAATTTTGAGCTCCATCCTTCCATAATTTAATCCATTCTTTTTCATGTTCTCATCGCGGGAAAATTGCCTGTCAACAGTGTTATCAACATATTCATAAGAATCTGAATTAGAAATCATATGTAGAAAAACACAGATAAAGCATACAGATACATGAATTGATTAAGGTGTTGTGGTGGAACTTCTGAGGTGCTCAGTTAGCACAACACCATAAAAATGGCTGAAATGTCAACGGTGTTACCGTCAATGGTGTTACAATTAAGTATGATAGTCAGGGTTGCCAGATGAGGCTGATGATTTCCAGCCCAAAAAATGATCAAAATCCGCCCTAAAAACCCGCCCAATTCTATTGATTTATATGGCAGTGGGAGCGTTTTTCTGATAGATGCCATTTTTACCCGCACACGGCCATCCTAAGCAGCCCAATTGGGCGGGAACCAGCCCAATCTGGCAACACTGATGACAGTTGAGGAGGAGTATGTTTTTGCCAATTTATATCCATATTGACAGACAAACAAACAAAATAATTTGTGTTCTAGGGAGATGGGTTTGTCTGCTCTGTTTTTTTCTCCTAAAAAAGTGCCGACTTGTTCCCCTGCACTGTTGACCGTAACACAGTTGAGTAACACCGTTGACTGTTTTGAAAGTGTTTTTGCGCTATTGATCCCTTATGTGTTGGAAAAATCCTATGAACATACACTAGGGATTATCTCTGGAGAAGGAAGTCTTGTGTAAGGAGGGTGACTATATTCAAATTAGAGGTTACAGGGATTTATGATCAAAAATGTGTCAGTCTGTATCACAGTGACTCGTAAAATCCTACTTATGAAGCTCAACAATCACATTTTCTATATCAGTTGCACAGATTAATGACAACATTACGGCTAAGGGACATAAGCACTTTCAAACATATATTGTTTCAACTCTGTAGTATTTTTATATATGTTTGAAATGACATAGTATTTGTCCATAACACTGTTGACAAAATAATTAAGCAAATGTTCGCTTTCATTAGAGTATTTATCAAATGATTTAAGATTAAGCTTGGCAATTTGTTTGTTTGGAAACTTAAATATATACACTATGTAAACATCTAGGTCATTTAGTTGAAAAAAAATACTGATAATTGACATTTTGCTTTTGCCAAAAGCGTAGGGAAATCGTAGAATCACTCGTGTACTCTGGGAAACCGGGGAGTGCGGGGTGTGTGGGCCAAGTCATGCAGAAAGCTACGTAAACACTCACAACAGCTGCTTAATTGGTGTCAGTAGCCAGCCAGCCCTCCCGGTCTCACACACACGCACACACACGCACACACACACACACACGCACACACACGCACACACACACGCGCGCACACACGCACACACACACGTACACACACGTACACACATATGCACGCACATGCACGCCCCCCCGCCTTCCCGCATACAGACACAGGCACACAACTGTACATACCATGACCACACCCCTAGAACTCTCTCCCACACACACACAAGCATGCCCTGACATACACACATGCACGCGCACACACACGCGCACACACACACACACACACACACACACACACACACACACACACACACACACACACACACACACACACACACACACACACACACACACACACACACACACACATGCACTTATACGTACAGACACAGACATCCACCTCCCCACACACACCCACACACACACAATGTTTTCTGCCCAGCAGTAGAGCTCCATGGTGTCCACTCCCTGTCCTGTTACCGCCTCTGAGTTGCCGATAGCAACCAACCAGCATTCTATCAGTTTCTACTGTCTCCGTCTCATTCAGTTTCTCACCTGTCACTGTCTCAGTCTATCACTATCTCCGTCTCATTCAGTCTCTCACTGTCTTACTGTAACCCATTTTAGCCTAAGGCACCCGCAAAAAAAAACGCCTGCTAGGACCCTCACCTTGCAATGAAATGTAATCATTCAGCTCTAACATACCCACATTTTTATTTGAAAAAAAATCCAAATCTCAAGGGGCTGAATGCAGCATATATAAATGTTGTTCCAAGTGCCACAGGTCAACCAACGTATACACTGCAGCAGTCTAAAATGGGTTAGCCGGCGTTCTATCAGTCTTCCACTGTCTCCGTCTCATTCAGTCTCTCACTTTCTCTCATTCTGTCAGTCTCTAACTGTCTCAGTCTCTCCCTTTTCTCTTACACCGTCTTTCTCTTATTGCTGACTCTATTTATCTCTCTCTGTTTCTCTCTCTCTCTCTCTCTTGATCCATTTATCTCTCTCTCTCTCTCTCTCTCTCTCTCTCTCTCTCTCTCTCTTTCTTTCTCTCTGTGCCGGGTTTTTTTCCTCTCCTCACTCTGCACTTGCAGGATGGATTTAGACAGGCGATTATAGCTGCTAAAAACAGAAACACCGCTTGGCGACAAACACACACTCACCGCCACACATAAACCCAGTGCTGGCACACACACACATGCACGCACACGCACACAAACACGCACACACACACAAACACACAGATACACACATGCACGCACGCGCGCACACACACACATGCACGTACGCACACACACACACACACACACACACACACACACACACACACACACACACACACACACACACACACACACACACACACACACACACACACGCATGCACGCATACACGTACACACGCGCACGCACACATACACACACACACAGCCACACATAAACCCACTGCTGGCACACACACACACACGCACACACACGTGCGCACACACACACACACACACACACACGCACACACGCACACACACACACACACACACACACACACACACACACACACACACACACACACACACACACACACACATACACACACACTTTGTGTGAGTGCTTGGTTATGTGCAGTGGCCTGGATCGGGCATCCATTTGCATGGGCTAACTTGTTTGAAGTGAGAGTGGATTTGAATGTCTGTCTGCTGAGCTGAGTCGTGAGTTGTTGCTGTCTGAGCGGCCTGGAAGCCACAAGGGGACGGAGCAAGGGGCAGGGCAAGGGGCGGGGAAATGGGCGGGCCGTTTGCTCTTAAAGGGACAGATACATACTTATACACACCCACACACACACGTATATGTAAATGCAGCATTTTTTAATGCATTAATATTGCTCGAGTTTCCATTAGTAGTTTGTCCACTTATATTGCTAGAAATCCACGGAATAGCAAATACACTATTAGCTGTTAGCCGTTAACTTGTGGATTTACCATTTTTGTGCAATGTCCCTTTCTGTTCCGTGACCCCGTGTTCAACCTCTGCAAGTTCTCAAGGCCGTTGCGGGTGTCATTGAGTTGATAATGCATTGCTGAAGTTCCTTTACTCCTTCTTTCAAAACGAGAGCAAAGCAGAGAGATCACCAAAAGTAAACTGTTAGCCAAAGCTTACCTTAACGTGACCCCCCTAAAACCGCAGCGTTAACCTCCCGGGCCGGGATGATGAACCTCTTAAAGGGCCGGCGCCATAAAACCTGTACTCTGAAAGGAGACAGACCACTAAAAAGTCAAAGCCAGGGCTTTCAGCTTCACACAAAACTCCTCTGGGAAATGACTCCGAAGCCCCCCACTAACCAGGATGGGGGTCAGGATTAGGGTGTTCAGCTTAAGTCAGTAAGCTAGCAACTTTCTGGTCACCATATTTTTTCCCCTAGAACTTGCATCATAGTATATGTGCCTCCTCTTCCGCCATCTTGATTGCTGGGTTGGTGGTGCAGAAGTTTTGCGCCAATGTTAGAGCCAGTTGTGAACATCCATTATAGCCCTCCAGGATGAAGTAGGCTACCTAACTTAAACCAATTAGTAATTCAGAACCTGTAATATAGGGGTGTAAATTCTAATTGATATGTATCGATGCATCGATCCTTCTGCTGACAATCGAATCGAATCGTGTTGTATCTTGGGGCATTCTTAAGTATTGAATATAATCCAATCGTTGTAATAGGCTTGCAAAATGGCAGTGACCAAGTCCTAATGTACTAAAGACTGTGTCTAGACATAGTAGTAATACATGTTTTTTCAACATACAGTATGTAAAGCATTCTATGAATGAAGCACTCTGCATTACAAAGCTACAGTACAGGTACAATGACAGTAGAAATTACTGTAAAAAATATACATTTGGAACATTTTCAACATGAAACAATTGTTCATTTTTTTCTGGGAAATCATTCGCCTGTCATTTTAACCTTGAAGATATATGAATGATGGGTAACATTGATGCATGGATGAAAGAGCTCCCGGTGTTGCAATACCTAAATTCCTTTTACACTGCTCTTGGGTCCTACCCTGAGGCACCCCCACCGTGACTCGGCTGCTTGCCTGAAAACGAGCCCCCTAAAGTGGACTCTTCTCCTCTCCCCTCCTCCCCTCTTAAGTGGGGCTGGAGCTTTGTAGGGGATGTGGGGAATGGGATGGGGTTGACAGGAGGAGGAAGACCCTGAGGCATTAGCAGTACACACAGATAGACATGAAGAGTTCAGATGCAAAACCCCCTAAGTGCCTTTTCAGAAATTAATCTTAATTCATTTGTATTTAATACAAAGATTTCAAAATTGCATATTTGTTCATTTTATTTATGTAATATAACTATTTATATGTATTATCAAGTACATGAATGTAACCCAAACCAACAACGGGGTTCTCTAAAAGTACAGAAGTGCAGGTCTTCAGAAATGGAGTTAGGGGGTTTTGCATCTGAACTCTTCACATGTAGACACACACACATGCGCGTGCGTACACACACGCACACGCACGCATGCACGCGCTCACGCACACACACACACACACACTCACACAAATATGCACAAGCATATGTGCACGCGCGCGCGCAC
>NC_085868.1:16289476-16294476 GCF_034702125.1 Engraulis encrasicolus | reverse complement strand
ACAATCGTTTCGATCTGAAAGACAGTATGGCGAGGATGACTCATAACGTACAAGATCATGGGATCTGTGTCATAATGGCCAAGCATTTCGATCTGAACAGTTTCTCTGCCCAATCAGAGAGCAGGGCAGTGTGTCATAATAGCCAAGTATTCCGGCCCCATACGGAATTTACAATAGGCAACTCCCCAGACCTAATCTCACTTGTGATTAGGTCTGGTGTTAACCAGGCAACTATTCATGTATGTGAAGTGCAATTTCCCCAGCCATAATGAATAGGCCTACTTTGAATTTGATGGTGGTACATAGTGCAGTTTAAATAAAAATGGACTTCTGGGTAGGCCGGAGAGGAGGCATTGAATAGAATAGAATAGAACAGAACAGAACAGAACAGAATAGAACAGAATAGAACAGAATAGAATGGAATAGAATAGAATAGAATAGAATAGAATAGAATAGAATAGAATAGAATAGAATAGAATAGAATAGAATGGAATGGAATGGAATAGAATGGAATAGAATAGAATGGAATAGAATTGAACATACTAGAATAGACTAGAATTGAACATAATAGAATAGAATAGAATAGAATAGAATAGAATAGAATAGAATAGAATGGATGCATGAGGCATGACTCATGTGAATTCAAGTAAGCCTGACTGTAGTGTATCCTAGTTCAAGTAAGCCTGACTGTCTGGTGGAGCTGAAGTGAACAGCACCTACTGTACTGTAGTCATGACGCTGGCGTGATGTCATACATACACCCCAACATGATCTCCAAAAATTCCGTGCTCCTAGACACGGATGTTAAGGACACAAAATCCGTGTGCCAAAATTCTGTGCTCCTGGACACGGAATTGTTTTCCGTGCTCCTGGACACGGAATTGTTTGAAGTGCGTTCCATAGGCTATTTCCACAGTCTTGTGTTTTCAGGATTTTTCCAATTTCAAATATTTTGTCTAAAAAAAACATTTCTTACTGACAGGTTAGGGTTAGGCATTGTTTTGGTCTGGGCACAGCTAGTTTTCTTTCATTCATTATATGAGTTTGATAGCCTAGCAACCAACTGGAAAAGGTATTTCTCAAAAATATGTCTTTACTGTAATGACAGGTTAAGGTTAGGGAATGTTTTGGTCAGGGCACAACTTAAATTGCTATAGCATTATTTTGTTTAGGATTAGCATTTGGTATGTATTTTCTAATGATAGAGTTAACACAGTGCTGTGGTAATAGCCTATAGAAAGCACTTCCATGTGCCCATCACGGGAAAACAATTCCGTGTCCAGGAGCACGGAAAACAATTCCGTGTCCAGCAGCACGGAATTTTGGCAAAATCCGTGCTCTTGGACACGGATTTCGTGTCCTTAACATCCGTGTCCAGGAGCACGGAATTTTTGAAGATCAGGCTGTACACCCTGTTCAAAGGCAGGTGCCAGAAAGACCTGTGCGCATGTGTGCATGTGTTTGTTATTGTGTCCTCTCCTGTGACTGTGTGTGCGTGTGTGAATGTGTGTGTGTGTGTGTGTGTGTGTGTGTGTGTGTGTGTGTGTGTGTGTGTGTGTGTGTGTGTGTGTGTGTGTGTGTGTGTGTGTGTGTGTGTGTGTGTGTGTGTGTGTGTGTGTGTGTGTCTGTCTGTGTGTGTCTGTGTGTCTGTGTGTGTGTGTGTGTGTGTGTGTCTGCTCCATACACCCCTAAAGCCAGCCCGTCTCCTGTGGTGAGACACAAGGCCCTTATTCTGGACAGCTGAATTTGCATCATCATCTGTTTTGCAGATCTTGTCCTAATCAGCGCTATTTCACTATGCAAACAGTAGCAGCCCCACAAATACTGTACACAAGCGGCCTACCACTGTACCGGCTAGAGCTACAGCAGAATAGCAGAAAGAATAGCAGGCAGGGTTGCCAGATGAGGCTGATGATTTTCAGCCCAAAAAATGCTCAAAACCCGCCTGGAAGCACAATATCCAGCCCAATTCGATTGATTTCTATGACTAAAATTGGCCCGTTTTTTTCTGCTAATTGCATTTTTTTACCCCTAGATGGCCATCCTAAGCAGCCCAATTGGGTGGGAAACTGCCCAAACTGGCAACACTGATAGCCGGTCCAATGGGCAGTGGGCAGGACTATGGGATTGTGGGAAAAGAAAGTCATTGTAGGAGAATAGGAACGTGTTCTATTGTTGACGGTTGCTCCTCGCCTGTCTCCTTGTCTCTTCGTCTGTCTTTTGCTTGCTTGTCGCCATGTCAGTACTGTTATCACTTCTTTTTTCTCTTTCTTGTTTCCTTCTCTCTCTCTCTGTCCCTCTCTCTCTATCTCTATCTCTCTCTCTCTCTCTCTCTCTCTCTCTCTCTCTCTCTCTCTCTCTCTCTGTCTCTCTCTCTGTTTCATCTTACTGGGTTGTAAAGTTGGCGTCTGCTCCCAGACAGCTTTTAAAATGGCTCCAGTGGTCATCGCGCACACACACACACACACACACACACACACACACACACACACACACACACACACACACACACACACACACACACACACACACACACACACACACACACACACACACACGCACGCACGCAAGCACACACACACAAACATTGTGGTGAAACTGCAGCAAAGCCAGAGAACGGGGTAGAGTGGGTGGGAGTTACCATAGTAGCGCAGAAAAACAAAAAAGACTGACCAAAACAGAACTGACCATTTCCCTTCCTTGGAGACGCCAGTCCCGATAGAGGAGAATGAGGGATGTTTAGCGGAAAAGAGGGAGAAAAAGAGAAAGAGAGCTGGAAAGATAGCATGGAGAGATAGATGGATAGGAGAAAGTAAGAGAGGGGGTGGGGCAGGACATATGAAAAGATATGATTGATAGTTGGAAAGAATGATAAGAAGGAAAGGAAGAAAGAAAGTGAAATGTTTGAAGAAAAAAAAGGATAGAAAGGCAGAAAAGAAGAGACAAGGAAGAAAGTGGCACAGTGGATAGAGAAAGAGAGAGAGAGAGAGAGAGAATTGAATTGAATTGAATGAATTGAGAGAGAGAGAGAGAGAGAGAGAGAGAGAGAGAGAGAGAGAGAGAGAGAGAGAGAGAGAGAGAGAGAGAGAGAGAGAGAGAGAGAGATATTAAAGTGATGGAAATAGAAAACACGATGCAATTCGATACAATAGTACTGCATTGTCAGTTTTCACTGAAATTCATTTTGAATCCCCGAGCAAGAAGAAAAAGAGAAAAAGAGAAAAGCAGAGGGAGAGAAGAAGAGCCCTGGGGCCAATTTGAGGTTATGTGTTGGTGGGGAAGCATTACTGGTCTGGGCCTTTGCAGAAGGCTTGGAGCTCCACAGCACAGTGAAACCACAGGCCTACATAGGGCCTCCCAGGCACAGAAACAAAACTCTCAAAACCTCCCTTTTTTGCCTTCCACTCATTTGGTTTTTTTGGCATATTTTCCACTTTGTGTTCCCTATTTTTCATTCGCTGCTCTGTTCTTTCTTTCCTTCTTCTTCTCCCCTGTGACCACCACTGTGAAGTTCCCCACAACATGCTGTAGCAGCACTCCCACTAAGTCCCACCATGTTACTCAGCTTGACTCTCCCCTCCCCTCCCCTCCCGTCCTCCTTTTTACACATGGTTGTCCAACCACCACCACCACCACCACCACTACTACTACAGTACCATTGGCCCACCCTCCTACCGCCGCCTTTTGGCCCCAGAGAGGTGGCAGTCTGTGGCGGACGTCGGCTGGCAGCGAGCCCCCACTGGCTCCAGGCCCTCTGGCTCTGGCTCTGGACAGGGGCCCACCCACCCAGCCACTACCCAGGGAAACACCCCTCCCCAGCAGTGTTGCCACATTGGGCTGTTTCCCGCCCATTTGGGCTACTTAGGATGGCCGTCTGCAGGTAAAATCAGGTAAAAAGGGCATTTGGGCATGTTTTTCTGCAAATTCATGGCCATAGAAATCAATAGAATTCAGTTCAAAATTGGGCGTGATTTTGTGCTTCCAGACGGGTTTTCAGCATGTTTTGGGCTGGAAATCGTCAGCCTCATCTGGCAACCCTGCTCCCCATCCCAGCAAGCCAAGCCAGGCTAGGCACTGGGCAAGGAATGCGGACAAAGAGAGAGGCTGGCGGGTGGGAAAGCAGGGGGAGGCAGTCTGGCACACTGTAAAAAGTCAAGGTTCGATGTCCCACAAGGTTTTCTTTTCAAGGTTCCTCAAAGTAGGCTACTGTACCTTTAGGGGTTTCCCTCAGATGGCAAACTTGAAGTGCTTCCAATGGTTCCCTTGGGGATCCTGTGTGGTTGGCAGAATGTGTGGGAGCCTCTGGAAATTATTTGAGGAACCTTCGGGTTCTTTTAAGCACCTATTAGTTCCTGTAGAGAACTTTTAGGTCACCCCCCCACCCCCACCCCCACTCACAGTGACAAACAATCTTATTTGAGAAACATTGCAAGCAGGCAATGTGCAGTGGGGCAGACAGACAGGAAGGTAAGCAGACGAAGTGGCAGGAAGACAGGTAGGCAGATTGAGCAGGAAGGCAGGCAGACAGGCAGGCGGGCAGGCGGGCAGGGAGGCAGAGAGGCGGGCAGGAAGGTAAGTTGGCAGACAGGAAGGTAGGAAGGCGAGCTGTTGAGCGGGCGGGCGGGCGTTCATGCAAGGCGAACATCACCATGCAGAAAGGTCAGGTCAGGTTGGCAGGGCCGAAGTAGGGCAGGGAGAACGGCAGAGAGGGTGAGGCAAAGGAGGGCAGAGAGATGCAACAGGCAGATGGTTAGGCAGAGAGGAAGCTAGACAGGCAAGGGGGCAAGAAGGGATACAGGCAGTGTGCCAACTGGGGGGAAGAGGGCAGGAAGACAGGCAGAATAGGCAGTCCCGTGCAGAGAGACAGGTAGACATGCAGGCAGGAAGACAGGTAGAATAGGCAGTCCCGTGCAGAGAGACAGGTAAACATGCAGGCAGGAAGACAGGTAGAATAGGCAGTCCCGTGCAGAGCGACAGGTAAACATGCAGGCAGGAAGACA
>NC_085868.1:16241976-16246976 GCF_034702125.1 Engraulis encrasicolus | reverse complement strand
ATTGAAAACAATGAAATCAAACTTTTGCCCAGAAGTGCTCAGCACTTTGTCGGAGCCGGTGTGTGGAAGCCCTCATGCTGCTATTTTTTTCTCTGTGAAATGTTGCAGGATCATAGCACTGTAGACAGACACTATTCCCCAAAACATTTCCAACTGTAGACGTTTAGATTATAGTCATTGTCGAGTCTGTGCTACCTAAGCTACGACACCATGAGAAGCTGGTGAAAAGCTGTACTACCCAAGCTACAAAATCATGAGAGGCTGTTGAAAAAAAGGATTTTCTTTTTTCTTGTTAGCAGAGTTGCGCACAAAACACATTTCACAACTAGGTCTACTATCTGTCTACTATGACTGTTTTCACAATCTCTCTTTATGTAGCCGTTGGGTTGGAGTTTCTGCATCAGCCCTGCAAGCTTCACACTCACACCTCCTATCTGGAGATGCAGCTCTGGGGCGGGAGACGAGTCATGGTGTTTTGCAATATGTTTTTGTGGTAGATTTGCAGAGATATTGCATCTTCCCCTTATTTTACAAGATCGGCGTTTGTTTTGGTCGGGGTGTTCTGAGGCTTTCAATTTGTCTCTTACGGTAAAACAAAATGGCAAAAAAACCCAGTACTGAACACTTATACATACATAGTATATTGTATTATACTTTTGTTTGTGCGTGTGCATGTGCGTGTGGGTGTGCGTGTCCGTGTGTGTGCGTGCTTGTATGCACGCGTGTGTGTATGTGTGTGTGTGTGTGTGTGTGTGTGTGTGTGTGTGTGTGTGTGTGTGTGTGTGTGTGTGTGTGTGTGTGTGTGTGTGTGTGTGTGTGTGTGTGTGTGTGTGTGTGTTTGTGTGTGTGTGTGTGTGTCTGTAAGTGTTCCCTATCGCAGGAACTGCGACCTATTACTCATGGGACATGATCGACCTTGGTTGATCCACGAAGCATTTTTTTATATCTTTAATCAAGCCGAATGGCAGATGGCTGTGTCAGTCAAGCTAGGGTCCGCCCACCGGCGGCGGCTATTACTGCACTGACGCCCATCTCACTTCCTCTTTTCTTGCTTCGCCGGGAAAGGTCCACGTAAAGTATCACTGTTACGACATTGTTAAAATATACAATGTTGCTATTTGTTAATGAATTTCCGTGTGGCGTATTACTCGTAATAGCCGGTGTACGCCAGCTAAGAGTGCCCACGCGATTCTTAACTTGTTTTCTCTGTCGTTTCAGATGTTTTTATTTACAGGATTTTCAGATGTCCTCGAGATACGAACATCTATGGAGGGGGCCTTGGGTCGCACGCGCCTCCCTGAGGGGAGAACACGATACAGCCGCTTTCCCAAAGGGAAGGACCCTGTTTGTGTTTGGTCTGCGTTCCCCTAGGCACGCTGAGAGAGCGTCTCAGCAACGGAATTATCCTCAATGCAGACGCCGTATCTACCCGTCTGCTAGGCCAGTCGAGCGTGTTAACCTGCCGGTTAGCCAGCTAGCTCCTCGAGCCCCTGAGTTCCGACCCCTCCCTGACCGGCTTGTGTACCCCCTTCTAGCCCATGGCGCGCGCTGCTAGCTCAGTTAGGCTTTTAGCCTCTCCCCCGCCCTGTAGCATGGCTCTGACGGGTGGTTTGACTACTTGTACTGGGCGCATGGAAGTGTTGACACAGGTAAGTTGGGCTCGTAGGCCGATTAGACTCGGACCTATACTAGCCCTGTGAGCAGCAGCCTGGGGCTTTGTCGCATGTATGGACGGACGGGGACGTCTACCGAACACAAGCTGGATTACGCCGACCTCTACTGTATGTGGGACCACTGGCACGTTTTGTCCCATGGTCCCCGTTGTACACCGTAAGGACACACCCAGTGCCACACACTTGTGACCCACTGTATGTTCACGTAAGCACCTGGTTCGCCCACTGTTGCCCGAACACATGTCATGTACACATCAAATAAACAAATTGATCTGTTTGCACACTGATGGTTTGCACGGTCCCTTCTGATGGTCAGTTGTGAAATAAAATGTTGTTCTCCCCCCATGTACGGTCTGTGATTGCACGACTATCTGTGAATGCCTTAAAGGTAGGCTACCTATCTTGCACTGCCGCTCTGAGGAGCCTCTGTGCAGGACATCCAAACATTTCACCCTCCCTAATCTCGGCTATAAAGGGAGTGGAGACGCAGCGCTTCACCTTGGCACAGGTCTGAATTAATGAATTAATTTAAATAAAGTAGAAGTAACCCTCGCAGCGCTCTCGTGGGCCTCTGCAACGGGAAACCAGACTTATAACGCGCTCTCATTCTGCTATAAGGAGGGTCGTGCTACTGTTATGGGGTTGGCACAGGGGAGAACTCCCTGCGTTTTGTGTACAGTCACGAGACGAGGCGCGCACTGTTCGCGCGCTTATCTCCGTGTCTGGCTCTTGCGCCCACTGGACGGGCTTCATACACAGCTTGGCCAGGCAGATAACGACGCGCGGGAGCGCGCAATGGTTTTGCTTCGACTACTGGCTAGCAATACTATTTACAATTGTTAACACGACCGAAAGCTGGTGCCCGAGCCTCAATTTACGGCATACCGGGCAAAGTTATACTTGTTTTCCCTCTGAGGGTAAATAAAGTGACTGAAATATCGGGAATGTAGAATGCTCACTCCACATCATTTTGTCGGGTGCATTCGCTCGGTTCTGTGTTGTATTATATTTCTTGATACTGACGTCTGCCTGGCGCACTATGTCTGTTCTTGTCCGACGCAGGATATTCCTGCGTTTTGCATTGACACTGGGGCCTTACATTCTGTACTGGTTCAATGGCAATGCGTGCGTAATTGGGTTCGCCCCGTCTCCGTGTGCGCTCTCCAGATGTCTGGTGGCTGCGCAACGGGGGCTACTTTATGCCAGCTGCCTATTTTGCTGTCATTCACGCACATGGGTTTTCACGCCAGCCTCTGTCTTGCCTTGTGGTCTTGCATCGGGGACTGCTCTGTTCTGTGTCCACTCCACATGCGCATTTTCGTCGAGTGTACTTGCCAATTAATGATTGGGTCGTCATTATGGATCTGACGTCTGCCCATTTCACATATATACCCAACCATGTCAGACACAGGTCTTTCTGCGTTTGCATCCTAGGAGTTCTAGTCATGCTTTGGAGTGGAGCTCGGCGCGCTCGCTCGCTCTCTCTCTCGTGCGTGTTCACGTGCTTGGTATTGCCTGTTATACCGGTGTTACAGCCCAGACCGTCCACCTCTCTTTATGCCATCATTGACCCATTGGGAGAGGTCGGGATTTATTATTATTATTAATGATAATAATAATTACAAGAATGGTAATACCAATAATAATAATAATAATGATAACAATGATTATTATTATGATGGCCGAGCTAATCATAATATTACTTATTATTATGAGTCATTCAGAGGTTTCTTCTCCTGGCCCAGCCGGTTGTATTCCTCAGTCTGACTCGCCCCTATTTCTAAGGGCCCGCATCCCCTACTGTACCTGGAGCGCATGAACAGTTTACTGATGTCACTCAGCCTGTTCTCCCTGGGTTGGCCGGGGACAACACAGTTGTCCCTGTAGTTATTGGGCATGCTTGGCGCGGCAGTGGTGCCCTTGCCAATGTGCTTATTGTGACTGGGGCTTTTTCGGGTCTGACGCACTTCTCAGTATTTCTACCCAAGCAGGGACAGGCACAGGGGTTTGGTAGACCCCTGAGTGCTTGTCAGTGTGGTGGGGGGCCGGTTAACCATGGCACCTTATGCATCCACCACGGATCGGTCACAGCATGGTGGTCAATGGCTTTTGGCCCGCCAGCCAAGCCAAACTACATGTCAAGGTGTTTGGGCTCCTCACAGTGCTGCTAGGCTTTCGCCCCTTCCTGTGTAGGTTGGATCAGACGACACTTTGGCGATTACATGCATCAGGGGTTCCCAACCTTTCCCAACTTGGGGCCCACTCGAAATTGTCACAAAGGTTCGGGGCCCACCTCGGACCCGAATACAAATAAAACTCACATAAATCAGCAGCAACACACACCATAATGTGATTGTGGTTTTTGGAATATTATTTCAAGGCCCACTTGGTACACCTTCAGGGCCCCCCAATGGGCCCCGGCCCATAGGTTGAACATCACTGGCATGCATCACCGTGCACGATGGAGTACATTCCCTGCCCCTGTTCTATGTGGCATTGCTTTCAGGGGCTACCTTCATGCAGCAGCATGGCTTCTGCGTACAAAGGTGGGGGAGAGCATTCTGATCTCAGTTGGCAGGGCCAACGTCGACCCGTTTGTGATATGGCTAACTGTGCATTGCCCTTTGTGAGCTTTCCCAGGGGGATAATCGTCCCCGGGGAGTGGCTGCCTTGGCATAGCCCTGGACCTTGGGACACTTTATGGTTTCCCCAACTGTCCTTCTCCCTTTGCTCCTGGCCAGGGTGCATGAGGATTATGTGTATTCTGGTGGCTCCAGCTGGAGCTGCCCAGTCATGCTTTCTCGATTTCTGCTGTTTGGCAGTGGGCCCGCCATAGGTGATCCCACTGTGCTAGGACTTACTGAGGCTGGTCGACGGGGAGATAGCATGGCCACGGCCAGCACTAGTGGCCTGGCCTTGGAGAGGCTGTAACTATCGGATGTCGGCCTGTCTGGTGAGGTGGCAGGGGCTCTCCAGAATTCCAGGGCTCTGTCTGTCCGCCTAATTTCTGCGCTGGTGTGCATGTTTGTTGGTGTGATGCGCTACCTGGGGCCCGACTCCTTTTAGTGTCCTGTTGCCGGCACTCTTGGCTTTCCCCGGCATCTTTTGGACCAAGCGATGGCAGCCTTGACAATTACACTGTATGTGGCGGCAGTCTCGACATGTCATTCTGGGTTTGGGTGTGCAACTCTGTGTTCACATCCCCTGGTGACACGTGTCATGATGGGCATATGGCGTGCCCCACCCGGGCCTTTGTCGGCATGGGGCCTGCTGAAAATTCTACGGGCACGAGTGGACCCCCAGTTTGGGCTTCTCTCGTCAGCATGT
>NC_085868.1:16231976-16236976 GCF_034702125.1 Engraulis encrasicolus | reverse complement strand
CACGAGCAGGAAACAATGATACATTACTAATACTTAATTCAAGTCAGTGGCAGGAAATGATAAACCATAACCAGCAACGCATTAATTACAGCAATGCATTACTTTTTCTGCAACTCAGAGAATACCTTAAGTTTGGCAGTTTTTTAGCAACTCAGTCAACATTGCATGTAAGCTTAACACAATAATGCATATTTTTTCTTTTTTGTGTCACTCCTCACCACATATGGCAGATTTAGTGTGAAGAGCCACCTGTACAAGATTCCTGGGACAGCAGAACATGCACCTCACGCACTACCCTGGCACCCTGGCTGAACAACCCGCAGCACATCATCTCCAGCTGAGAGGGGGACTCATACATTCATTTGAAATCAGCTCTACTGAGGTGAAATGATCAAGAGTCAAAAGCATGCTGAAGAGATAAACTTGATGATGGCTATGTTTATTTAATTAGCATTGTTTATATAGATTACACATTCCTTGTAAAAAAAAAAATAATTAAAAAATTAGTTGTCGGAGCAAGATAACATGCACTGCTCCACCTGGGTGTCTTCAGCAGTATGCACAGCCCGTCGTTCATTGCAACCTGAAGCTACTGTAGGCCAGGGGTCCCCAAACTTTTTTTTAAATCTGGGGGCCACATTATTGTTCCTGACTGTGATCAGGGGCTGGAATCAATACCAATCATGTAAAAAAGGTGTGTGTGTGTGTGTGGGTGGGGGGGGGGGGGGGGGGCAAAAATTCCGATGTCAATTTCATTAATTTTCTTGATTTCTTTGTTTTCATGGCTTTGGCGTTCTGATTGCCCACCTTCAGTTGAAATTTTATCCTCATCAATAAGTATGTATTAACAAGGAACTCTTTGCAGGACAGACAGCTGGCGGAACATATAACAGCATCCAAATTCACACTCTGATATACTGCAGATTTTAAGAGTGCCAGGACATGTTTCCCTTTAGAAATGTGGGGGTATTGGCATCTAAAAATGTGTTCAATTTGCTCTGTTGTACGCTGTAATACAACACTTGGTGGGAATAACCCATCCCTGAACTGCTTATATCTGAAAAAGGTGTATTTCTCCTTGAGTGTATCTCTGTCCTCCTCGTTTGCCTCCCACAGCGTAACACAACTCTTGCAATCAAATTTGGCAGAGGCTCTGAAGGCCACATAGCCAGCAAGGTACACTGACACATTGCCCTCAATGACGTCCAGCCCCTTCATGAACTCTGTGTTGTCCAGTCCAGGGAATGTGGGTTCCTCATCAGTAGACTGTACGTGAGGCATGGTCAGTGCGGTGCATGGATGGGGAGTTGCCATCTGCGATGACTCAGTGCAGCTCTACAAAATCATTGCAAATGATTACAGACTTACAGTATACTAATCATGTGTGACACTTTTGTTTTTGAAAGGGTGTTTCGTGTACCTCGTGAGGCATGGTCAGTGCGGTGCATGGATGGGGAGTTGCCATCTGCGATGACTCAGTGCAGCTCTACAAAATCATTGCAAATGATTACAGACTTACAGTATACTAATCATGTGTGACACTTTTGTTTTTGAAAGGGTGTTTCGTCTACCTCAAACAAATGGGACAATTGCAGCAATAGGTGTATTTCCTCCGGTTCGCAATTTGTATTTCTCCCAAATGTCATTAGATAGTCTAGCACGGCCTGCCTGTAGTCTAATCGGAATTGCTGAGGGTCTGGATTGTCCCTGTGCCCGCCCTTCGCTCTGATCACCCCAAAGAAGTGTTCCAGGCAGTCCTGGTTGAGGTGCCTCGTAAATAGAAACTGAAATCCTTTCTCTGTGAATGCAAATGACAAACAGTACATTGGCCAACAGCAGAAAACATGCAGTGGTGGACAAAGCTCATTAGCATTAGCAAAGCTCAATTTGAATAATTATGCCTTATTGCTGCTACCTTTCAATTCAGCCCAGATTTCCTTGATTGCTCTTAGGTTATGCCTCCAACCATTTAGGCAATTCAAGCTGTTGCCACTGGCACATCTGACAGATGCCAGCCAGTTAATACTCTCATTGATAAAATCAATATGTGTCTCTCTGAAGGCATCCTTTTGTGGTGTGCTGCTGGACAATGTGCTACTGTTAAAGCAGTCAAACATCTGGTTAAAGTGGGCTACAAAATCTGCCGTCGTTTTTGCCCCCTCTCTTAGCTTCCCCATGTCTGCCATGGTGAGCAGTGCAGCCGCAACAGAATGACTAAGAACCTGTAATAAAAAAAATAAAAAAAATCCCATTTTCAGGACCATAGATAAAGATTGTAAATTGAATGTTATACGCCTGCATGACAGTTTTCACTTGTGGCTTACCTGAGTGGCGAGAGGCACACTCATTGTTGAAAAGGCAGTGAGGGACAGATGCCGTTGGGTTAACTTGGGTGCCATTCGGTGTTGTCTTTGTGAATCAATTTTAAACATTTCAGTGATGTCTCCCCATTCTGCCAATTTGTCCCCTATGTAAAATCCATATTTTCGCAAATTGTTTCTGATGTTTTTCATTAAATGGGGGGGGTCGAATAAAAAATGAATCTTCTGGCTTTTGACAAAGAAGTACGGTTTTTCTTCTGTTATACCCAGGTTTCTACAGGCTGCCAGGTTGTTGCTGCCTTGGTCCATTACCAGCACCATGGGAGTGAAGCCAGTGTCAAGCACCTTTTCCACCGCCTCCATGATTTTGGTTTTTAAGACCCCATGCTTCATGGTCCCAGATGACAAGAAGTACCCTATGGGTTGTTTCCATTTCCCAGTTAGACTACGGATCATGAAAACCCCTGCATGGTTGGCTGGTCTTCCCCCTTCGTCATACCCTTCTACTTCATCTTTCGAGATGTTATAATTTAGGCTACATTTCAATGTAATTTCATCAAATGTGATGGCAACGTGCCTATCTCGCTCTTCCATATGCTGCACTTGATGTTTAAGTGCATACAGCACAGGTTCATGCCATCCCGGCCCGATGTCTACTCTCTGCAAGATATTTGAAAGGGTCCTGGCTGTAGGGAGCTTGAAAATTCTCCTCATGGTTCGGTAGGCTTTTGGCCCTGTACCCTTAACCTGTAACGCCCAACTTTTCATGAAGTTGCTCCACCGAATGGCCCTTGGTTTTTTTTTGGCATTATCAATTTGCTCGTTGACAAATTGTGCGGCTTGTTTTGGCAATACTTTGGAAATTTCCCTCTTTAATGTTTGTTTGCTGATAGATGGTGTCTTTTTCTTTAGCCTTGACAGCTTTGATTTGTAGCAGCCAATTTTTCTTTTCAGTTTTTCCACTGTGTTGTCATTGCTGACACTGGCCAGTACATCAGTGCCTAAAAAGAAATGTGACAACTGTAACAACAGACTTATGCACAGACTACTACCTATGCAGTGTTCAACACTCAGAATGTATCTGTTACCACCATTTGCCATTAAATCACTTACTATCCAGGATCTCTGAGTCTGTTGTCTCAATTTCAAGTGCGACCCGTTTTCGGGGTGGTGGACGAACTGTGTCTTGAGATTTAGGGGGGTTGGGACAGTCTACTAGCCAGGGTACGGCCATTGGCAGTAGGCCAGATTTCCTGCAGAATGCAAAGTATTGTAATGTTTATATTTCTACAAACACACTGTAAGCCCAGTTATGAATTGTCTGAGTAAAAAATGTTGAAGGTGTAATCAAAACTTTAGTGTTGCACAAATGAACATATATTGACTTTTTTGTACAATGAACAAAGGCTTTGCCACTCAGATGAACAGACTGCGATGAAGACTGGGAAAGACTCAAATTTATTTTGTCTTTACTGAATTGGGGGGGGGGTAAATCGAAGGAGGTAATAAAGATGCTAAAGCACAAGTGAAATCCAGGAGGATTCATTTCATCGGTCTGTAAACCACATAGGTCCTCCCGCCTGATGTTATTAATCCATTCTGCACACCTGCAGAAAATAACAGTAGTGTGTTTTAATATCACAGATATCCTTGGTTAACATTTGCGCTGGTTCATGTTTTCTATTTTGCCACTAGGGGGAGATACAACACAAATTATAGGGGTCTGGCTTTTTTGTTGAAATTGAGTTTCCGTCAGAGGAAAGTCTATGTGAGTTTCTCCACTTCAATAGGACAAGGACTGGATACTTTGCCGTGGATATGTTTAGTCTGGCGATTTTAAAGTTAATTGAGTTAAATTTTGAAAGGAAAATGTTAGATGCATATGTGGGCATCATCATAACACGAATAAACAAAGCCCACTGCACAGTTGTCAGATCATTTCAGCGCCTCGATTCATCATGCAGTGGGTTGTTGCGCTAGCAGGCTATCCAACTTTGTTTTACGGCGACATAACGGTGGCATCATCTGCCTACCCAACACATCCTTTTAAGGTAAGACAATTAGTTAATATAGCACTTGATGTGGCACGTCGTTGGCGTATTATATACGAGCAAAATAATAGTTTCTAGGTGACGTATGCTATGCTAAAACTGTGGTGGGAGGTGCTGGACATTGAAAACAGCCTTCCTTGCAGATCATCGACAGTATGCATTTCTAAATCAGAAGTGAAAAAAGGTACTCGGTAGGCCTAGAAAATTAAATGTTGTGCTCGCATTAGAAGTTAAGCACACAAAGTTATGTCTTTTGACACACAATGTTCTCATCATGTTGCTCAAATATCATTGTGCCCATCTGACATCTGCACATCAGGCTTAGGCTATCAAAACGAAACTATACCTTTTTTTTTCTTTGGGAAATGAATGAAATGCCACCTCCTTGTTCCTTCCTGTGGACTTGTAACACCCTACAGCAGCACATTGTGTGCCTATATATTTTGGTGTATTTGGGGCATTTGGGTCCTTTGCGTAATTGTGATCGGTGTTAGCCATGTTTTTGACTGATGCTGAATGAATGAACCGTTGGCGACGCGTCCTTGACTACCAAAATCAAAATGGCGGACGGCGTCGGTGAGGTAACAATACAGGCCAATAGAACTTTCCCCTCTCTTCTTCTTTCCTC
>NC_085868.1:16216976-16219476 GCF_034702125.1 Engraulis encrasicolus | reverse complement strand
ACACACACACACACCCTACTTACACACACCCTACAATATGAACACTAAGTGGTGTCATTACCTTGATTTTCTTTGAATTTAAGCTACACCACCCATTGAGAGTACATAGAACACCACCACTTAGTGTTCATATTATGGTATTACTTTGAATTCAAATTCATTCAATTCGGAATTTCGTACAAGCCTGAAGTGTGTGTGTGTGCGTGTGTGCGTGTGTGCGTGCGTGCATGTGTGCTTGTGTGCTTGTGTGTGCATTCGTTTTTGTAGATTAGTGTGAGCAGCAAGTGTCTTGTGAAAACACAGGTCTTGACGATGACAGACAAGAGGCCTCGGGGTGTATGTGTGTGTGTGTGTATGTGTGTGCGTGTGTGTGACAGACGTGAGGCCTGGGGTATGAGCGCCAGATGTGTGTCTGATGATGCTGCCAGCAAAACTCCCATCATGCACCACACCCAACAACTCATCACCTCTGTATTTGTGTGTGTGTTGGACAGAGAGAGAGTGACAGACAAAGATAGCAATGTTGTGTGTGTGTGTGTGTGTGTGTGTGTTGTAGAGAGAGAGAGAGAGAGAGAGAGAGAGAGAGAGAGAGAGAGAGAGAGAGGAGAGAGAGAGAGAGAGAGAGAGAGAGAGAGAGAAGAGAGGAGAGAGAGAGAGAGAGAGAGAGAGAGAGAGAGAGAGAGAGAGAGATAGCACTACTGTGTGTGTGTGTGTACGTATGCGCATGCATGTGCGCACCTGTGTGTGTGTGTGTGTGTGTGTGTGTGTGTGTGTGTGTGTGTGTGTGTGTGTGTGTGTGTGTGTGTGTGTGTGTGTGTGTGTGTGTGTGTGTGTGTGTGTGTGTGTCCACTGACTATCGTTGGCCACCCCTCCTTCTCCCTGGTTGTGTGTGTGCGCGTGCGTGCGTGCGTGCGTGCGTGCGTGCGTGCGTGTGTGCGTGCGTGCGAGAGTGTGTGCATGTGTGTATGTGCGCACATTAGTAGGTTGTCTTGTATTTGCTACTGACTATTCATTGACCAAACAAATAAGAATTATCTTTTTTAAAATCAACATCACTCTTTCTGCATACTGGATATAACATCTCCTTAGTGCAAAACAAGTATCCCTGGTCACCTTATGACCTCTTCCTCTGTCAGCTTATATAACCATGTACAGTTTCTTTGTTCGTGTCTGTGTGTGTTCCTTTGGGTCACGGCATGGGTGTGTGTTTGTTTTGGAAATCCATGCCGTGTGGGCCTATACACATGTGAACTCCATGCATTCTTTACCCTTTGCTCTCTATGAATGTTATGCGTTTCCGTGGGTGTGACGCCACATGGTTTTCTTTTTTTTTTTGCAGTACTGTGTGCATGCAGGTGTGCACGTTCGTTTTAGTCAAGTCAAGTCAAGTAGTGCACTTTATTGTCAAAAATCTATGTAACAGGGTTAGCACAAACGTTTGAAATGACGTTTTGGCCAGTCACCAATGTGCAGTTAAAATACAGCGTATAAATAAGACATTGACAATAATAATGATTAGAAATGCATGCGAGAGAGAAGAGCAGAAAGAGGGTGAAAGAGAAAGAGAAAGGGGCGATAGAGAGAAATAATAACGACTAATAGACTTCCTGTGTATAGAGAAGGGATTCCCAAACTGTGGGCCATGAAGGTATTCCAAGGTATTCCAATAAGCTTGTCAAAGCATATATAAGAGCGTCTCCTTGCATATGTTGCCATATTATGTTAAAATGAAATAAAGTATTTTTGGAGTTGACACACAGTGTGCGGACCGCTTCATCGCACTACCTACTACCTTTTGTCTGGCACCTGGACAACTACTTGTGGATGTGCGCACCCTACTTCCAAACACTAAGAGCTTCTCCTTCTCAAAGCATGTATAAGGATGAGGGACTTCTAGCACGGGCAATACACATTTGGCTTACTGTGGCTTTTTTATCTTTAGTTTTACTTTTTTGAGTGTGAATGTGTGTGTATGCAACATGATACCCTACCAGGACCTTGTGTGTGTGTGGGTGAGTGTGCATGTGTGTGTATGTGAGAGAGAGACAGAGAGAGCATGTGTGTATTTGAGAGAGAGAGCATGTGTGGTGGTACTCAAGAGTGTGCTATAAGTACTTTTACTGTGATGTAAAATTGTGTGTATAAGGCCTTTGTGTATGTTGTGTATTTGTGTATTTACTGTATGTAAACTGACAGACAACTTAATTCCCTTCAGGATTAATACGTAAAAGTACTACAGTATACTCTACTCTAGTAAGATCTTCCCCTCTTCAAGTTTGTTTTGTTTCAAACATGTAAAAGTTTTTATCTTTTACCTGACATGCGCGCGGTATGTGTGTGCGTGCGTGCGTGCGTGTGTGAGTGTGTGTGTGCGTGCGTGAGCGTGAGTGTGTGTGCGTGTGTGTGCGTGCGTGCGTGAGTGTGTGTGTGTGTGTTTTGTGTGTTTTGTGTGGTCTTTAATAGTCGTGCCCCTGTGTGTGTTCGCTCCTCTGCAGTCTGA